>NW_026111850.1:87500-122500 GCF_024679095.1 Eriocheir sinensis | reverse complement strand
ATTTTTTTCTTTCCCAGTGCGGTACGCGGTGTGTGGTACTGCAGTAGCGGTAGTCACTAGTCAATATAAAAAAGTACTTCAGTGCCTCTCCTGGTTATCCATTGACTAACTAATAACTTGTGAGATACAAAAAAAGAAAAAAGAAAGGAGGACTGGGGGAGGGAGAGAGGGAGGAGGAAACGGGGACAGGCCAGGGAGTACAGGATGAAAAGGGGAGGAGGGGGAGGGATGGGAATGCAACTTTCCGAGGGAGGAGGGAGGGGACAGGGAATGGGGAGGAGGAGATCAGCCTCATTTGAGAGAGGAGGAAGTGGGGGGTGGGAAGGAAGGAAGGGTGGTGCAGCTGCAGGGTTATGGGGGAGTGAAGGGGAAGGGGAGGAATATTCTTCAGCGTTTGAGCGGAAACGAAAGATTGCTAATATAGGAAAGTCATGGCAGGGAGAGTGAAACATTATTCATACTGTCCAACATATTAAGACAAAACACATCAACTGCAACTGTTAACAGCGGCTCCCGTGGGAAAGCTGTAATCCCTGGCGTCTCAGGCCTCAGCGAAGACACCATGTGGAAATTTCAACGAGAAGATTTATAATAATAATAATAAATTATTATTATTATTATTATTATTATTATTATTATTATTATTATTATTATTATTATTATTATTATTATTATTATAATCAAACAATATTGATCTTGGCTACATTGGAGAGAGAGAGAGAGAGAGAGAGAGAGAGAGAGAGAGAGAGAGAGAGAGAGAGAGAGAGAGAGAGAGAGAGAGAGAGAGAGAGAGAGAGAGAGAGAGAGAGAGAGAGAGAGAGAGAGAGAGAGAGAGAGAGAGAGAGAGAGAATGATGAAATAGAGAAGTTACAATGAAGTTAAAAAACAGATATAGTATGTACTATGGTCTATGTTAATGTTATGCATCAAAGAAAAAATTGTACGGGACATGAGATTGAGCGGCGATCATGTTAGTGCTTGCTTGTATGTTGTACACTGCCATGTACAGTCAGCATCAGAGGCAGTCATGGCGCGCCGTCTTGGGTTGAGTGACGAACAGATTTACTCTTGAGTTATTCATTTAGTATTTAATTTTGAACAATAACTGAGAAGTCAGAATGATTGAATCACTGATTCTAATAACTGATACCGATTGACTGATTGAGTCCGATTCACTATAAAAAAAAAAGACATTTCTGTGAGCATGCCGCACTGCAAATGTCTTCGATGGTTTTCTAAGTATCGCAAAAAGTACCGCAGGATTTTTTAGTGCGGTCCACGGTAGTGCGGTATTTTCAGAAACTCTGCGGTAGTGCGGTACTTTTTTGTGATGCGGTATTACCGCACTTGCCCACCTCTGTACATTCTTTCATCCCTCATCATTTATTAATTCTTTCACCACCAAGTCCAATCTTTACCACGCTCTCTTTGATGAACATGAACCTGCAAACAACGATAACAATACAGACGAATCAGTATGGAAATCATCAACCAGCTGTACGGACACATGAATTTTGACGCTTCATCACAATATTATGACATTCCTAATTATAACAAATTAGTTTCATCCCAAGACATTGCCACACTAAATACAATCCACATGAACTCCAGATCCTTACCCAAGAACTCTGACCACATACACGGCTTCCTCAAATCCCTTAACAAACCCCTTGATATCTTGGCCATTACTGAAACCTGGCTTACAGCTACTTACAAACACCTGTATGAAATTCCAAGATACCATACACACCACCTGGTAAGACACACGCGAGCACAGGGAGGAGTCTCAGTCTTTGTTTCTGACATGATTCAATCGATAGAAATCCATGACATGACAACAGTACTAACCAAAAATATTGATATTAACACTGTTAAAATATTCACTAAAACATTTTGCTTTCTAATATGTGCAATCTATCGACCTAATAGTAAACATATTGCAGTCGAGGAATTTACTCACACATTAACCCCTTCAATACAAGCAGACAAAACATAACCTCTATGCCATATCCTGGTTTTACAGACTACGTAGAATAGTCCAATGACCATGACGCACATACAGCGTCTCTAGGATATGGTTCGAGAGATGAAATGACTTATATACTGCGTCATGGTACTGAAGAGGTTAAATGCAGTCTTACAAAAAACAACACAAATCACAACAAAATAGTACTGATTGGGGACTTCAATATAAATTTGTTAGAACGTAACACACACGCCGACAAACAATTTTCTTGCCAACTTGCCAACTATCAACCTCGCTCCTCACATAGCCAGGCCTACAAGGTTTCCAGACAGTATTGATCTTGGGGAACCATCGCTTCTTGACCATATTTACACAGACTTTATTAACCATGTTAGCACAGGTATTTTACATTACCCAATCTCAGATCACCTCCCAATCTTTTTGAACATATCTATTCCTACAATAAATCATAAGCTCCATAAAATTGAATTCCATTATATAACTCAGGAAAGTAAAGTAGATTTTACATATAAACTGAGCAATATTAACTGGAATTAACTTTTTCCTTCTCAAGATATTAATATAAACTGTAGTATTTTTATCAAGAGATCACAAGAAATCTACGATGCATGTTTCCCATTAAAAACAAAGTATGTATCTGAAAAAAAGAAATCATAATCCTTGGATTTCTCAAGCTGTAGTCAACTCTATCAGACACAAAAATAGCTTATATACAGACTTTAAAATTGGAGCTGTTACGGAAACTTACTACAAAGAATATCACAATATTTTAAATAGAGTAATAAAAAAAGCTGAACAATCATATTATATGAATATTTTCACACACTTTAAAAGCAACACAAGAATAATATGGAATGCTATAAACAAACTTAAAAACATCTATAAGAACACCTTCCAAAATCCAATTAACTACAAAAACAAATTGTTATCAAATCCACTAGATATTTCAGAAGCATTTAATGAATATTATACAAACATTGCTCCCAAGCTAGACCTCAAGATACCTCCATCCACTACTAACCCCTTAAATTATTTACAAGGCAACTATCCATCACCTGTGATGGCTCCCACTGTATACCCACAAGATGCCATTAATGTCATTAACTCTTTGAAAGACAAAAAATGCAACTTGTTTGAAATTCCTGTATCACTCATTTAATCCAACAAAGAGCAAATGGCAATTCCAATATCAATTCTTTTTAACCAGTCTATCGCCACTGGTAAATTCCCACAATGTTGTAAACGCTATTATTATACCCATATACAAAAAAAGGCTCTAAATTTGATATTGGTAATTACAGACCAATTTCATTGCTAAATATATTTTCAAAAAATTTTGAAAAATTAATGAAAAAGTACTTAACAAATTTTCTTGAAGCTAAATCTATCCTTAAGGTGAACAATTCGGTTTCCATCTAGACTTAAGGACCTTTGATGCCTTGAACACTTTTACTGAGAAAATTTACTATAGTTTGGATTCACATTACTCTCTGTTAAGCATTTACGTTGATTTTTCGCAGGCCTTTGATACCGTCAGACATGATATCGTTACAAAAATTAAATCATTATACTTCACTGGTTCAAAGATTACCTAACCAATAGAACCCAATCTACTAAATTTATTCATCAAAGTTCTGAACCTTTAACTATCAACTATGGGGTTCCACAAGGCAGTGTGTTAGGTCCAATATTATTCCTTCTTTATATAAATGATCTAACCAACACATTTTCCAATATCAGAACAATTTTATTTGCTGATGACTCCACCTTGTACATCACTGGCTCTGACCCTCCTGATATGATTCACACCGTAAACAATGACCTGGATAACTTTGATGAATGGTGTCTAAGCAACAGACTGACAGTTAATCTAAGCAAGATATTTTACATGCTCTTTACCAACAAGACTATAAAAACATTACCACCTTTAATTTATCAAAATAACCTAATTCAAAAAGTCACAACATAAACTTCTAGGTATAAGAGATGAATCACTAACATTTAAATCACATATATCAGAGCTCTGCATCAAAATATCAAGAATAGTATATCTCTTATATCAAATGAAAGATCTTATGCCCAAGCATGTGGCTGAGTGGTAGTGTGCCGGCGTCGCGTTTGGGAGATCCAGGAGGGGCGTCGTTTCGAATCCTGGCTGGTACACAGCTGGGATTTTTCAGTCACCGCCGAGTGGCCTAAGACTACCCACATGCTGCCCTGAAGACCACCTATCAACCCGGACTCTAGATAACCTCTCCAAGGTGAGGCTCTAAGATGAGCTCTGGGGGGCAGTATGAGCCAATGCGAGATGGCGCCACTATAAACACTCACCTGCGCCACAACGGGCTGGGCCGACCATCAGGACCCACCAGTGAGCAAGCCTAACGGTGCAATAGGCTGCGATGTAATAATTTTTTTTTTTTACTGCTCATGTCCTTCCTCATCTTTTTTCTGCACCCCAGTCTGGTGTAACACATGCCCCACATACCTTATAGCTGCCCTTATTCAGATTACAAAAGAAGATCGTAAGAATTTTTACGAACAGTGGCTTTTTGGATCACACCCAAGGAATTTTTAATTTAAAGAGGAAAGCATATTAAAAATATTTGACATAGATAAGATTCATATTGCAATCTACATGTACAAATTAATTCATAGTGGCAATGTAACCTCTCATCCACAACACAACTATCCCACCCACACACGAGGAAACCTCCGCACACCTCTACATAATCCGTCACTCTTTCAACACTCATTGTGCCACTCTGGACCGACACTTTGGAATTCAGTTCCTGACCACATGAAAACATTACCCACACGAAGCTCATTTAAAAAACAATTAAAAAAGCACATAATAGAACAGTACTGAATACTATATGTACTTACATTTTGTCCTTACTTTTTCCTCCTTTATTCCCTTCTTTTTATTAACCATATATAAATACTCCAGATTATTATTATTATTATTATTATTATTATTATTATTATTATTATTATTATTATTATTATTATTATTATTATTATTATTATTATTATTATCTTTAGTAGTAGTAGTATAAATATTTTTAGTATTTTTATTATTATTATTATTATTATTATTATTATTATTATTATTATTATTATTATTATTATTATTATTATTATTATTATTATTATTATTATTATTATTATTATTATTATAAAATATTATTATTAATATTTTTATGATTATTATTATTATTATCATTGCCATTACTATTATTTTGTCTGGTGAAAATGTTTTATAAAACCTATGTTTATATATATATATATATATATATATATATATATATATATATATATATATATATATATATATATATATATATATATATATATATATATATATGTGTGTATGTATATATATATATATATATATATATATATATATATATATTTATATATATATTTATATATACCTACTATAACTCCTTCATACATGCTTTTCACATGCCTAGGTACTAGGTTGGTTGGGGAGCTGCTGGCTTTCCTTTAGTATTTACTCGTTTTACGTTACCTGCCTTATCTACATATCCTGTTTTGCCCCAAAAGCTTTGCTTCCTATGGGATGCTTATGTAAATAATTAATACAAAAATTTTCAATGATGTGTTTAGGCATATTAAAGTGTTTCAAGTGTTTCCTCTCTCTCTCAGGACATGAATGAACCCTTAAACCTCTGGTTCAGGAGTCACCGCGGCTGTCAGCAGAACAACTTGGAGCGTCCGCCTTTCCTGCCACCAGTGGTCGGAGACTCTCTCTTCTGCCACACGGTCTGCATGTCGGCAAGGCACTACATCGGACTCCACTACAACCTCCACAACCTCTACGGACTGTCAGAGACGAGTGCCACCAATGCGTAAGTCTATGATGCTCACAGTTTTAGGTGCAGGGAGGGATATGCTGACAGTAAGTTTGTGGTATGCATTCAGTATGGGCACAGTACATTAGTGATGTGCTTGCAGTAAGTTTATGGTGTGCATTTATTATCGTTACAGTGTATTAATGATATACCCAAGTCATAGACAAGAGGAAATACAGATGAAGGAAGGCTGTTTTTCTTTCAGAGTTTACCAGCCAAAGGGATGAAAGAATGAAGATGCTGGTTGACCCTTGCATAAGGGATTAGGATAGCATAGGGATGAGCCAGAGTAGAAGGTCTTGTACAGATACAGATGAAGAAAGGCAAGGCTGATTTTTCAGAGTTTACATGCTTTTAAAAGGGATGAAAGAATAAAGATGCTGCCTTGTTGGCTCTTGCATAAGGGATAAGGATGAGCCAAAGTAGAAATTTACCAGCCAAAGGGATGAAAGAATGAAGATACTGGCTGGCTGACTCTTGCATAAGGGATTAGGGCAGCATAGGGATGAGCCAGTGTTTGAAATTATGGACGGTAGGGGTTGAGGCATGCAGCTACCAAGTTCAGGAGTGCCCGCCAGTCCTCTTTCTTATAACATCTCAATACTTGTGTATTATTACTATCAATATGGCCATTACTTGTTGCCAGAGCCCTGCAGGGTGTGGGAGCCAGGCGGCCGTTCATCACTTCCCACTCGTCCTTCCCCGCCCAGGCCCACTACGGGGGCCACTGGACGGACCACTACGGGGGTCACTGGACGGAGCACTACGGGGGCACTGGACGGACCACTACGGGGGCCACTGGACGGAGCACTACGGGGGCACTGGACGGACCACTACGGGGGCCACTGGACGGACCACTATGGGGCCACTGGACGGACCACTGGGGCCACTGGACAGACCACTACTGGGGCCACTGGACGGACCACTACTGGGGCCACTGGACGGACCACTACGGGGGTCACTGGACGGAGCACTACGGGGGCACTGGACGGACCACTACGGGGGCCACTGGACGGAGCACTACGGGGGCACTGGACGGACCACTACGGGGGCCACTGGACGGACCACTACGGGGGCCACTGGACGGACCACTACGGGGGCCACTGGACGGACCACTACGGGGGCCACTGGACGGACCACTACGGGGGCCACTGGACGGACCACTACGGGGGCCACTGGACGGACCACTACGGGGGCCACTGGACGGACCACTACGGGGTCCACTGGACGGACCACACGGACCACTACGGGGGCCACTGGACGGACCACTACGGGGGCCACTGGACGGACCACTACGGGGGCCACTGGACGGACCACTACGGGGGCCACTGGACCGACCACTACGGGGGCCACTGGACGGACCACTACGGGGGCCACTGGACGGACCACTACTGGAGCCACTGGACGGACCAGTACTGGGGCCACTGGACGGACCACTACGGGGCCACTCGACGGACCACTTCCGCCGCCACTGGACGGACCACTACGGGGGCCACTGGACGGACCACTACGGGGGCCACTGGACGGACCACTACGGGAGCCACTGGACGGACCACTACCGGGGCCACTGACGGACCACTACGGGGGCCACTGGACGGACCACTACGGGGACTGGACGGACCACTACGGGGGCCACTGGACGGACCACTACGGGAGCCACTGGACGGACCACTACGGGAGCCACTGGACGGACCACTACGGGGGCCACTGGACGGACCACTACGGGAGCCACTGGACGGACCACTACGGGAGCCACTGGACGTACCACTACGTGGGCTTCTGGACGGACCACTACGGGGGCCACTGGACGGACCACTACGGGGGCCACTGGACGGACCACTACTGGGCCACTGGACGGACCACTACGGGGCCACTGACGGACCACTCCGGGGGCCACTGGACGGACCACTACGGGGGCCACTGGACGGACCACTACGGGGGCCACTGGACGGACCACTACGGGGGCCACTGGACGGACCACTACGGTGGCCACTGGACGGACCACTACGGGGGCCACTGGACGGACCACTACCGGGGGCACTGGGCGGTCCACTACGGGGCCACTGGACGGACCACTACAGGGGCCACTGGACGGACCACTACGGGGGCCACTGGACGGACCACTACGGGGTCCACTGGACGGACCACTACGGGGGCCACTGGACGGACCACTACGGGGGCCACTGGACGGACCACTACGGGGGCCACTGGACGGACCACTACGGGGACCACTGGACGGACCACTACGGGGGCCACTGGACGGACCACTACGGGGGCCACTGGACGGACCACTACAGGGGCCACTGGACGGACCACTACGGGGGCCACTGGACGGACCACTACGGGCGCCACTGGACCGACCACTACTGGGGCCACTGGACGGACCACTACAGGGGGCCACTGGACGGACCACTACAGGGGCCACTGGACGGACCACTACGGGGCCCACTGGACGGACCACTACGGGGGCCACTGGACAGACCACTACGGGGGCCACTGGACAGACCACTACGGGGGCCACTGGACGGACCACTACGGGGGCCACTGGACGGACCACTACGGGGGCCACTGGACGGACCACTACGGGGGCCACTGGACGGACCACTACGGGGGCCACTGGACGGACCACTACGGGGGCCACTGGACGGACCACTACGGGGGCCACTGGACGGACCACTACAGGGGCCACTGGACGGACCACTACGGGGCCACTGGACGGACCACTACAGGGGCCACTGGACGGACCACTACGGGGCCACTGGACGGGCCACTACGGGGGCCACTGGACGGACCACTACATGGGCCACTGGACAGACCACTACGGGGCCACTGGACGGACCACTACGGGGCCACTGGACGGACCACTACGGGGCCACTGGACGGACCACTACAGGGGCCACTGGACGGACCACTATAGGGGCCACTGGACGGGCCACTACAGGGGCCACCGGACGGACCACTATGGGGGCCACTAGACGGACCACCCACTGGACGGACCACTACAGGGGCCACTGGACGGACCACTACGGGGCCACTGGACGGACCACTACGGGGGCCACTGGACGGACCACTACGGGGGCCACTGGACGGACCACTACGGGGGCCACTAGACGGACCATTACGGGGGCCACTGGACGGGCCACTACAGGGGCCACCGGACGGACCACTATGGGGGCCACTGGACGGACCACTACGGGGGCCACTGGACGGACCACTACGGGGGCCACTGGACGGACCACTACGGGGGCCACTGGACGGACCACTACGGGGGCCACTGGACGGACCACTACGGGGGCCACTGGACGGACCACTACGGGGCCCACTGGACGGACCACTACGGCTGCCACTCGACGCACCACTACGGGGGTCACTGGACGCACCACTACGGGGGCAACTGGAGGGCCAACTACGGGGCCACTGGACGGACCACTACGGGGCCACTGGACGGACCACTACAGGGGCCACTGGACCACTACGGGGGCCACTGGACGGTGGACGGACCACTACGGGGGCCACTGGACGGACCACTACGGGGGCCACTGGACGGACCACTACGGGGGCCACTGGACGGACCACTACGGGGGCCACTGGACGGGCCACTACGGGGGCCACTGGACGGACCACTACGGGGGCCACTGGACGGGCCACGTGTGCTCCCACTCCTTCAACATGTGGCACTCCACCGCAGGTCAGTGCTGCTGGAATTTATTTATTAATTTATCAATTATTTATCTATTTATTTTGTATTTTTATTATTATTATTATTATTATTATTATTATTATTATTATTATTATTATTATTATTATTATTATTATTATTATTATTATTATTATTATTATTATTATTATTATTATTATTATTATTATTATTATTATTTTATTTATTTATTTAGTTATTTATTTTTCTTTTTTTTTTACATCCTGGCCCACAGCTGGTAGGCTTTCTTTAGGGGCCTGGTGGTCGGCCCGAGCACGTCATGGCGCAGGGCAGGCGAGTGTTTACAGTGATGCCATCTATTCTGAACGGGCTAAGGGCCACATTATTTAGGGATTCTAGCGCCTAAACACACACGTGACTTGACTTTTATAGGAGTTGTGGGCCTTTCCGTGGGTAGTTTTGTGACCCTGGTGGTAGTTTGACAAGGCTTCTGTGCCATGAACTCTAATAACCACTCCTGAGAATGCATTTTACCTCTCTTTTTGCCTTAAGAAATAGCTGGTGTGTGAGGGTCAGTAGTGTGTAAGAATCCCAGGCAAAGCATTCCCCTGTCAAGTTTATTCTTTGGTGACATGCAGCTGTGCCCTCTCCTCTTCAGCAAACACCCTTGCTCTGTCCTTATCTCAAGTTCTTACCTGAAAACTTCTCATCCCATCTCAAAAACTTAATGTCTTCTTCTGGCACCGTGGCCCAGCCTGCCACATGACTATTGTCCACTCAGGAAGGGACGGTCCACCACACAGCCTGATATCATGAGGACACTGTGAAGAGAACACTTGACATAACATGAGTGCATTGATGTATGGCAGAATTGTTGCAATTTTTAAAGGCTGAATTTAGGTTAACTTTTACATGAATGATATATTTTTGGAGTTAATATTATCAATTTTTTACCTTCTCTTTTTACTCTTCCTCCTCCTCTTCTTCCTCCACCCCCTCCTCCATGTGCATTCTGTTTTTCACTCCAGTGTAAGTGTGTGTGTGTGTGTGTGTGTGTGTGTGTGTGTGTGTGTGTGTGTGTGTGTTTGTGTGTGTTTGTGTGTGTGTGTGTGAGAGAGAGAGATAAATTCTATGTCATCAACACCCAAAATGAGGCACTGTAAGTCAGCCTATGGTCCTAAGCATATCAGGCTCCCACTGTTACTATTCCCCAAGGCCACAGAGAAGGCTAACCGTGTTTTCCTGGGTGGTGTTTTCCCGTTCAGGGTGCAGCAGCCGTGTCAGACTATCAGCAGCACCACCCTGCATCTCTGTTTGTCTGTATCTCTGTGTCCCTGTCTTCCTAACAGGCTCCCACTGTGCCTATTTCCCAAGCCCACAGGGAAGAGTAACTGGGTTGTCTTGGGTGTTTTCTCCTTCAAGGCACAGAAGCCATGCAAAACTACCACCAGGCTCAGGAAACCGCCCATGGAAAACCCAACAACCTCTGCGAGAGCCTTTTGAAATAGATGGAGCAAGCCTGTGAGGAGTTTGACAATATGGACCTTAACTTCATCATCTGCCAACTTGACGCAGCCTTTCACGCAACTTTTCCCCATCTTTTACAATACTCAGCTGCTGCACTCTTCCACATGAAGCATTTACAGTCTGTCCTAAATCATCTTCCTAAGTCCCTGTCACCACTCAAATTATTCCCTTCCTGTGCTGTCTTCTGTGCCTTCATTTCATAGTCACTGCTGTTCTAAACTTGCTAACAGCTGCTTCCTTCCAGCCTTCTACAGTGCCCGAGGCTTTCTGCTCAAGCTCATTCCTCTGCTATTTAACTTCCTAATGCCTGAGTTAACCAAAATCATCACTTTTTTCCATCCCTTTCCCTGGTAAACTCTGAAATACTTGTCCTTCCTTATTTCTGCATTTTGTCCTGACTGCCATTTGCTTCACTCAGTCCTCTCTAAGTCACTGCCATCACACTCATTCTTCTTCAGTGCCTTAATTTCATAGTCACTGCTGTTCTGAACTTGCTAATAGCTGCCTCCCACCAGCCTCCTGCAGTGCCCGAGGCTCTCTGCTCTAGCTCATTCCTCTGCTGGCATGGCAAACTTTTAACTGCTCCTGCTACAGTCAGTATGTTTAGTTTCTCTGTTAGTGTAAGTATCCTAAAACAAATTAATGGGAAGAGAACTTTGTGGAGGCAAGGAATATAAGTTAAGAAGCTGCCAATGTTTATTTTGTGTGCATTAACCGACACCTTTTAGTAAGGAAGAACTTTGATTTTGCCAGTACACACACACACACACACACACACACACACACACACACACACACACACACACACACACACACCACCTTCTTCCTCCTCCCTACCAATTTAACAGAGGCAGAAAATAACATAGAAGCTGCCAATGATATTTTTTTGTTATTATTAATCAACATCTTTTATTAAGGAAGAGCTTCACTTTCTCCAGTGCTCCTGTCACCTTTTTGCTCCCCTCAGAACACTTCAGAAATATGTCAGGGGCAAGAAATAGTTAAGAACCTCCCAGCATCAGAAATATGTCAGGGGCAAGAAATAGTAGGAACCTGCCAGCATCAGAAATATGTCAGAGGCAAGAAATAGTAGGAACCTGCCAGCATCAGAAATATGTCAGGGGCAAGAAATAGTAGGAACCTGCCAGCATCAGAAATATGTCAGGGGCAAGAAATAGTAGGAACCTGCCAGCATCAGAAATATGTCAGAGGCAAGAAATAGTAGGAACCTGCCAGCATCAGAAATATGTCAGGGGCAAGAAATAGTTAGGAACCTCCCAGCATCAGAAATATGTCAGGGGCAAGAAATAGTAGGAACCTGCCAGCATTTTTCTTAGTTGGTATAAATGACATATATTGGTGAGGAAGAGCTGTGATTTTGCCACCCCTTCCCTTCTTTCCTCCTTCTCTCCTGTTCCCTTCTCTCCTCCTTTCCCTCTGCCCCTTCTCCCCTCCCTCCTCCCAGACCCTCCAGGAATCATTCAACAAAGGCCAGAAATAGTTAGGAAGCTGGCCGCAGTGTTTTTAGTTGCTGTAAATGACATCTTATGGTGAGGCAGAGCTGTGCCTTTGCTGTTACTCATACTCCTTTTTCCTCCTCTCGGACCCTCCAGGAATTTAATGAAGGTAAAAAATAGCAAAGAGGCTGCCAGTATTTAGTTCATATTAAGTGACATCTTTAGTGAGGAAGAACTTAGATTGATTTCATTTTTCCTTCCCTCAGATCCCTCCAGTAGGCTGAGAAGAAGCTGGCCCCGGAGATGGAGGGGCAGCGGCGGGCCAGGAAGCCCTCCAGCTCCGAGAAGTGCGGCGCCACAACCAACAACTCCGCGTGCAGGGCGGGCTTAGAGAAAGGCTTTACACAGACCCTGGATAATGCTCCTGGTCTTGTTCCTCTTCTTCTTCTTCTTCTTCTTCCTCTTTACCTTAGTCATGCTGCGTTATGAATCATGTTAATTAATATATCCTCTTCTTCTTTACCTTAGTCATGCTGCGTTATGAATCCTGTTAATTAATATATCCTCTTCTTCTTTACCTTAGTCATGCTGCGTTATGAATCATGTTAATTAATATATCCTCTTCTTCTTTACCTTAGTCATGCTGCGTTATGAATCCTGTTAATATCAGCCATGGGGTAATCGTAATCTGTAATTGTAATCAATTACAATCGATTACAGTTTTTCAAGTAATCTTAATCGATTACCCTCTTATTTTTTTAAGTAATCGTAATCATAATCGAATACATTATAAAAGCACAACTGTAATCGTGATTACTTTTGTGATTACATTATCAAAGTTTAGTTAATAGTTTCTCATACAGCAAGTGTGTGCTCTAAATATCTGTAGTAATTCAACCAATTAAATATTCAGCATGGTACATGTGTGAAATTTGCAAGTTCACCTTTCAGTCCTTCCTGTAATCACGATTGTAATCACGATTAATACATCATGTAATCTTAATCGTACTTGATTACACTTAATTTTATTGTAATTGTAATCGTAATTGTGAAAATATGAAGTAATCATAATCGTAATCGATTACATAACATAAGTAATCGCCCCATGTCTGGTTAATATACAGTAAAATCTTGCTAACTTCTCTTCTCTCCTCCTTCCCCTCCTCCCTTCCCCTCTCCCCTCCCTCCCCCAACACATTCCCTACACATTTCTCCTCCTCCCCAGCCTGAGCACCTCACCACAGAGCTGTCCAAGATGCCTCACGTCCAAGAAGTCCCAGGCTTACAAGTGGAAGGGCCTGCTCAAGGAACTCTGCTGCTCTCTCCTGGATGGAAGGAACCAGGAGATGGAGAGGAGGTGAGGGAATAATATAGGCTCCAGTATTTTAATTTTTCAGCTTATTCAGAGATTTGGCAGTTTTGAGGTTTTATGGTGTCAGGCATGCCTTCCCTTATCACTAATTCCTCCTCCTCCTCCTCCTCCTCCTCCTGGCCCTTGCCACTTGCCTGTTACAGTGTGGAGAGGGAGGGAATACATGAGGGAGGCATTGAAAGGGAGAATTAAGATGTGATGAGGGAATGCTGTCAATTCCATTATTTTCTTCATAATTGTAATTGATTTCAGTGTTGTTTTAATGCATATGTAGTGTGGCGACTAGGCCTGATGGGCAAGCCTCCCATAACCCACTCAGCGAGCGGGGTACCTCTTTGTCCGACTGGTCAGGTAGTGGCTTCAATCCCAGGCAGCCAACAAAACCCTCTCCTTGTCTTGATTAATGTATCGTGTGTTTCAATACACGCAGAGGACGTGTGGGACCGGGAGTAGTTGAAAAGAGAGAAAAATTTCGGCCTTAAACATATAACAGGGAGGCTGGACGAGGCGGCAGAACTATAGTGCTAGAAGGCAGGGAACGTATCAGGGAGGCAGGGACACACAGTTTTCTTATTTTTAGTATACGAATACTAATTCAACTTAACTTCTTCCATGGAATGAGATGAAGAAGAAGAAGAAAAAGAAGAGGAAGAAGACTTAGGACAAAGGTAAAAAATAGCACATAATTTCTTTTTTATTAATTTTTCTCCACTTATTCTCTTTCTTTTCTTCCATCTTTTCATCATCATTTCTTCCTTCTCCTTTTTCATTCTTTCTTTCTCTGCTCCTCCTCCTCTTCTCCCTTCCTTCCCTCCTCTCTCCTCCTCCTGTCCACTCTACAGGTTCTTGGTGACTGTCATTGTTGTCAAAATACGTCTGTTAGTGTTATTAAAACCTGTCCCTGGGCTGGGGCTAGAGTCTGTTGAGCTGCCCTGGCCTCTACAGGAAGGTCTGGGCACACTAGAGGGCTTGGAAGGGGCTGTTTTGCGGCTGAAAACATGTCGCATTGGCCCTGTAAATGTGGGGTCTGTTTAGGGAATTAGTGTGTGTGTTAAGGCCTCAGGGGGGGCTGGGGGAGTGATTCGGTCAGTGTCCATTTCTTTATTTCCTTTTCTTAATATTCTTGTTTTTTTAATGTTTTCCTTTCCTTAACTTTTTTGTCACTTTCCATGTTTTCTTTCCCTAACCTGTTATTTTTCCTCTTTACTTTTGTTTTCCTCTTTCCTTAATATTTCTTGTCATTATTTCATGTCTTCTTGCCGCTGGTCTTCCCCTTTCTCCTCCACTTCTCCATTTTATCTCCTCCTCTCCAGTTCTTCTCCTCCCTTTCACCTCCCTCCTAAGGTCAGAAGCATTTGCCCCTCACATCAGCTGTTCCCAAAGGCCAAAAAGGAGGTCAGTCGGGTCATAAGGAGTGTTCTTTTAGGTTCACGGTGCAGAGGAAGATAGATTATGACCTCCTCCTCCTCCTCCATCTCTCCTCCTTTCTCATATCTTCTTCCCTTCCCTTCCTTCTTCTTCTCTTCCTTCCTCTCACAATATTCTTCCTTCTCCATCCTTCTTTTCTTCTCTTATCCCCCTCCCTTTCCCTTGCCTCCCTCCTCTTCCTTCCTTTCCCTTCTCTCTAACCCTTTTCCTCCTTCTTGGGTCTAATGATAGTAACAATGGTAATAATAGTAATATATATTTGTAATTTATTTTTATTGAGCATTCCTACATTATTTTTATTATTATAGGAGGAACACACACACACACACACACACACACACACACACACACACACACACACACACACACACACACACACACACACACCAGGATAAATGGGAGAGAAATAGGGGAGAAAAGTGACAATTGTAGCAAGAGATGGAGTGCTAGTGAGAGGGAATGAGGAGATAAATAAACTGTAATGAATGGGAACGTGGGAAGGAGAGCAGAAGTGAATAGTGCTGGAATATAGATGAGTTTAGACGGCCAGATCAACAGGGAGGTGAGGTCAGGAAGAGAGCAGCGAAGAGTTAGAAAGGGAAGAAGTGTGAGCACGGAGGCCAAGAGGGGATCAAGAAACAGCTTTAGCCAAGTACTGTACATGACACGCAGCAGAGCAAGGGGGAATACGTGCAGGGGAAAGGTGTTATACAAGAGGTGTGTGTGGTGTGTCAGGACGAGACAGAATGAAGCGTGTATGAGCGGTTTGGTGTGGGTGTGGCAGCGAAAGGAGTGGAGTGTGCTGCGCCGAGATGGTTTGGACACGTGATGAGAATGGGTTTGTGAAGAGAGTGTATGAGGGAAGGCTTGAGGGAGGGACTGTCAGGGAAAGTGAGAAGAAGGAAGAGGAGTAGAAGACTGCATGGGTATATAAGTGAAGATTTAAAGAGATAGAAGAAGAGGAATTGAAGAGCAAGAGTGCCAGAGCAGGGACAGATGGAGGCACTTCTGAGATTGAGATACACACACACACACACACACACACACACACACACACACACACACTGCCTGACTGACTAACTACTGAGGAAATGTAGTAGTAGTAGTAGTAGAAAGAGAGAAAGAATAAGGAGAAGGAAGAGAAAGAGACAGAAGGCTGTGCTCTCTCTCTCTCTCTCTCTCTCTCTCTCTCTCTCTCTCTCTCTCTCAGGGGCGTTCCTAGACATTTTGGGGCCCGGGGAGCTCATTCCCATTTGGGGCCCCTCTTATGGGGTGAGAGGCGAGCACAATGAGCCAAAGCAGCTGCGGGGTTTAGTGGGGTGCTGTTAGCCCCCACCCCCCCACCCCGGGAAAATTTTTAGAATATGAGCAATTGTAGAATCATTTTAAAGGCACTTGTAAATGCAAATTTCAGACATTTTATTTCTTAAAACTAGGTGCACACTGAATAATTGAAGATCCACTTAATCCAGTTAAGCAAATTGAAAATTGGGGCCCTTTAGTGAGACCCAAATTTGTCTTTCGGGTCCAAATATAAATGGGGCCCTTGACCATTTTGGGGCCACTGAATTTAGCTTGTCCTCCTGCCATAGCAGCAATGGTTAAATTTCGCATTTTGGGGCCCCCCTCACTTTGGGGCCCGGGGGGCGATTTCAAACAGCCCCCCCTCGCCCCCCCCCTCAGGAACGCCACTGCGAGTCTCTCTCTCTCTCTCTCTCTCTCTCTCTCTCTCTCTCTCTCTCTCTCTCTCTCTCTCTCTCTCTCTCTCTCTCTCTCTCTCTCTCTCTCTCTCAGGATCCACAGGATGCTCCCCACAGCATGTTGACAACCCCCACAGACACATGCCTCCACAGACACATATATGGGTCCCCCCCCCCTGCCCTCTTTCTCTATAGAGCTAATACTTTCTCATTATTTTTATTATTTCTCTTCCTATCAAAACCCCAACAAAAGATGAAGAAGAAGAAGATGAAAGAGAAGAAGAAGGAGGAAGTGAAGAAGAGAAGTTTGTCTTTCAATAATAATAATAAAATATATGTTGAAAGAAATCAGTTTAAATTCTGTCCATATAACACAAACACACACACACACACACACACACACACACACACACACACACACACACACACACACACACACACACACATATATACCCTCTCCTCCTCTTCCTTCTCTTCTTCTTCTTCTGCTTCTTCTTTCTGCAATACATTAAAACATATTACTATTCAAATCTAGAAGAGGAGGAGGAAGAAGAGGGAAGGAGAGAGAGAGAACAGAGTGGACCAAGGGAGATAGAGTGAGGGAGGAGAGAGAAGAGAGAGAGAGAAGTAAAGAGTGGTGGAGAGAAGGAGGAGCGAAAAGGTGGATAAAGAACGGAGAGTGGAAGGGAGAGGGAGAAGGAGGAGAGGAGGGAGGGAAGGAAAGAGAAGCAATTCTAACATAAGGAGAGATTTGGAGGAGGAGGAGGAGGAGGATGAAGAATGTAATGAAGGAAGAAAGGAAGAGAGAGAGAGGAGGAGGAGGAGAAGGAAGAAGAGATATTATGAAAAAAAAACTAATATAAATCAAAATAAACCTTCTATTCCTTCTATTATCTCCTACTAATCACCAAATCTATTATACTGATGCTAGATGTAGACAACCTCTCCCTGACTCTGCTCCAGGGAGGCAAGGAGGCGCCACTATAAACACTCGCCTGCGCCAGAACGGGCTGGGCCGACCATCAGGCCCCACCGGGAAGAAGCCTTGGGCCGACCATCAGGCCCCACCGGGAAGATGACAAACGGCGCAATAGGCGGCGACGTAAAAAAAAAAAAAAAAAAAAAAAGTGTGAGGGGCAGTAAAGAAAGTAACCTTGCCCAGGGTCAGGCACCACAAGGACTCAAACCACAAGAAAAGACTGCAAAACATAGAGAGGATAATGTGTTTTGCTTCTTACTGTCTGACAACAACAATATCTCTATAGCCACTGAGAACTGAAGAAATGTTTTGAGAGATCTAACTAATACAAGTCCAATATATAGTTCTGGAAATGAGACAGCTTTCTGTATTATGTACTGACAACACTACCTGCACAGAACACACCAGCAGGACATGAGGGATAACTTTCACCAGTCCTGCCCCTTAACCCCTTGACTGTGGATTTCTTACAAGAAGACCTCACCAAGCTACAGCAATGGAACAAAAAGTGTCTGCTACAATTCACTGAAGAAAAATGTAAAGTCCTGCACCTTGGGAGGGGATACCCAGCACACCAATACCACATGGGAAACACTCCACTATCACCACAGAGGCAGAGAAAGACCTGGGACTGTATGTTACCGGGCTACCAGGAAGGACAAATCCGGGCCAATTGCAGTGGTCGGATTAAAGACCCCCACACTCACCTTGAAGCAGAGCGCCTGCCAGTAGCGGCTGTGGGTACGGATGACGTCATTGATGGTCTGCACGGCACTCTTGTTGGGCACCAGCTGGGGCTCAAGGGGGGGCAGCGGATCCCCCAGCAAGGCCTTGGCACACAGCGTCATGCAGTAGCTGATGGTGTTGAGGCTGAAGCCGCCCTCCAGTGCCAGAACCATGCGGCCCTTGGCCAGGCCAGACAGAAGGGCCTTCATATGTTCAAAGCAATCGGGACTCACGCAGCAACCTGGGAGTGTGTGTGAGGCTGTTACTTTAGGTATGAGATGCATGAAGGGAGGAATGGGGGTGAGGAAGAGGAAGGGAGTCCTGTAATATGGAATGTAATGGTTAGGCTGTGTTACTTTAGGTATGAGATGCATGAAGGGAGGAATGGGGGTGAGGAAGAGGAAGGGAGTTCTTCACTATGGAATGCAATGGTTAGGCTGTGTTACTTTAGGTATGAGATGCATGAAGAGAGGAATAAGGGAGGAGGAAGAGGAAGGGAGTTCTTCACTATGGAATGCAATGGTCTGAGATGACAATACATCAGGATACAATATAAGGAGACTACAAAATGCTTCATTGCATACACATGGCAGCCCCTGAAGATGAGTTATTAAGGCAGATAAAAATAAATAAATAAATAAAAAAAAGAAGCAAAAAGAACAATACAGAAATTTTGGATAAGAAAGAACACTAAAGGAATAAAGAGAGGAAAACAAGAAACCCAAACAGTGAAGGAGTGCACCAGGGAGTGCTGTTATGAAGCCAAAACTCCCGACCATGAACTGAAAATATAATTATGGAGAGAGAACTGAACTGAACTGAACAGATAGTGGCAGAAAAAGAGAAAGAGGCAGCAGCAGGTAGTCATACAGATAGTGACACCATCCACCAACCTCCAAGTGGGTCCCCGCACCAACATCAAGGCTGGCAGTGACCAGGACCAGCTGTGGGTTGAACTGGTAGGCCACGGGCAGCACCACCTGAGTGAGAGCCTCTGCGTCACCCATGCCACTCTGAAACAACACAAGAAAAACACTGTGGCTTTAGTAAACACGACTTCTTCCTCCTGAACTGTGGCTGGGAGGGAGGACACTGGACGATGAAATACCAGAGCTGAGGACCATAACTGATTCTTGCATTGGGAGCTTGGATAGCAGGGTGAACCTTCATGTGCTGGACAGGGCTGTGTGGATCTAGACATCGATCAGTGGGAATCATAACAGGAAAAGGAAAAAAGTGTCAGGTAATTGTGACTGAATGAAAATGCAATACTTCAGCACCAGTGTAGGGAGAAAAATACTCAGAGGACTTAGCACTCGAGGGTCAATTTTCTGATTTGTAGCTGGGAGGAAAGACACGGGGTGGTGGAATAGCTGAATCAAGGGTTTAGCAGTTACATCTCTCTCTCTCTCTCTCTCTCTCTCTCTCTCTCTCTCTCTCTCTCTCTCTCTCTCTCTCTCTCTCTCTCTCTCTCTCTCTCTCTCTCTCTCTCTCTCCCTGCCAGCCTAGTTTCCTTTTTATCATCCCTTCTTTCCTTAAATTTCCTTGGACTCTTCCCTTCTTTCTCCATTTAATTATTCCTCTTTCTCCTCCTCCTTCCTACCATCTTTCCAGGCCTCCTTTTCCTTCCTTCCTTCCTTTCTTTCCAAGTGAGGGCTGGAGCACTATTTCAAGTTGGTTAGCATGTGTTTGAATAGGTATTTAGAACAATCAAAACACCTCTCCTTCTGAAACTGATCTCTCATTTGGCCACTTAGGCAATTATGGATAAGTAAAATATTGTGCCAAAATTGTTCCTGGTCCATGTAATGTGTCTGTATTTTTGGGGGGAGAAAGGATGGACTCTATCTATTTACCTCCCTTTAATACAACCTTGGTGATGCTGTTGTTATGTCCATTTATTCTGTTTGTCTCACAGTAAGCAAACTGCATTGCATTTCTTTCCTCTCTCTCTTCCTTCTCTCCCTTTTCCTGAATGGTTCCTGTCTGTTGAGGGAAACAACCTCTCTCGAAATAGCTGTTCATTTATTTGGAAAAAACAAACTCTGGGCACCTGGCTTATAGTTGTCATCATCTGATCGACCTTAAAAGATGCAGCATTGAAAGACTCCATCTAACATCTTCACTACCAGGTCAATGAACACAGCACAGATAAACTTATCAATTCATGAAAGGTAATACAGCAAATGTCAGGAGATAACTGGGTGTACCTACCTATCACACTATTTATCTATCTATCTAGGCATAGTATTTGGACATGAAGAGCTCTCAGGTCAAAGGCAGGTCCGGTGAGGGTCAGAGAGTAGGACATGAAGCAAGGACCAGTGAGCAGCATTCTCAAACTGCAACAATGTCTGTGTAAAAGTAATTCCAAAAAAGGGTCAAGGGAAACTTGGTCCCATGAAGGTGCAGCACACTTGTTAACCCCTTGGCTGCAGATTTCCAGCCAGAAGACAGACCTCACCAAGCTACAGGAGTGGAACGAAAATGTCTGCTACAATTCAATGAAGAAAAATGTAAAGTCCTGCACCCTGGGAGGGGATATCCAGCACACCAATACCACATGGGAAACACTCCACTATCCACCACAGAGAGAGAAAAAGACCTGGGAGTGTATGTTACCAGGCTACCAGTGAAGGGATATCCAGCACACCAATACCACATGGGAAACACTCCACTATCCACCACAGGCAGAGAAAGACATGGGAGTGTACCTAACCAGGCTAACAGTGAAAGCCAAATCCGTGCCAGTCGCAGCGGATGGGCTAATATGTGAAATGTTCAACAAATAAATAGGACACAGAGTCAAAGGAATGCAGTGATATGTAAAAAGACCCATTCTACTTATGAAAATTAAGTAGACTGAACATTCTAACACAGGGAAAACAAGAAAATTTTGACCTCTCCCTCCCTACTGGAAAGATTCTACGAGCAAACCATTTTGTGACCATTACTAAACATCTGGAAGGGTAAAGTGTGACCAGGTGCAAAAAATATCAAACATGCACAAGAGAAAGGAAACTAGAACATAGTTATCTACATGAAAGATAGAAAAAGTCTCTGCCTCTACTACATACCTAGGTCGGAACTGTCAAACGCCTCCGCCCTTCACATCAATTATTTCCAGAGGCCAAAAACGAGACCAGGCGGGTTCTGATGCGTGTTGTTTAGGTTCACGGTACAGAGGAAGGGTCAAACCACCACCAGGGCTATAAAACTAATCCTGGAAATGCCCACAACTCCTGTGAACGCCTCGATCATTAAATAGGTGACCTTGGGCGTGGAAATGTTTGAGCATATTACCCCTAGACTGGTAGAGGGTGACCAAGGGCAAAAAAATACTGAACATGCACAGGAGTATAGAAACAAGAACATTTTTACCTACCTGAAAGGTAGAACAACAGTCTCTGCATCTACTAAACACCAATAGGTCAGAATTGTCAGAAGCTTCCACCCCTTCACATCAACTATTTCCTGAGGCCAAAAAGGAGACCAGTTGGGTTCTGATGCGTGTTTGTTTAGGTTCACAGTACAGAGAAAGGGTCAAACCACCACCAGGGCCATAAAACTACTCCTGGAAATGCCCATAACTATCATGAATGCCTTGTCAAACAGGTGACCTTGGGTGCGGAAATGTTTAAGAATGCGATCCCTAGACTGGTAGAGGGTGACCAGGGGTAAAATAAATACACTGATCATGCACAAGAGGAAAGAAACAAGAACATTTTCATCATCTACCTCAAAGGTGAAATAACAAATTGTCTGCATCTACTACACACCTACACTGGCCCTGTATTCTCAAACCTTTGGGCACCCAAATACACATATTTAACAGGGCTTCCATAGGCGTTGTGGGCATTACTAGGGGCAGTGTACTGTACCTGGTGGTGGTGCGGCCCTTCTTCTGTACCATGAATGTGAAAAAATATTCATGAAAACCCAATTAACCCCTTGACTGAGGAATTCCTACCAGAAGACCTCACCAAGCTACAGGATTGGAACAAAAGGTGGCTGCTACAATTCAATGAAGAAAAATGTAAAGTCCTGCACCTTGGGAGGGAATGTCCAGCACATCACTACCACATGGGAAACCAGGCTACCAGTGAAGGCCAAATCCGTGCCAATCGCAGCGGACGGGCTAGTCTTTTTCAGCCTTTGGAAACAGTTGACGTGGTGGGAGGTGGAAGCGTTGAGAATACCGACACTGGTGGAAACTAAAAGCTGACCGAGTGTGCTAAAAAAATCTAGCGTTGACACAGGCACACACACTAAAAAAGGTCCTGCTCACCACCATCCTTTCCCCTGAGAAGAGGAGACAGAATGACCCACTTTGGCGAGACTCATGCATTTGGGAGTTAGTAAGTTATGTCTTCACGCATGCAGCAAAAAGTCAATTCCTGCTATACTTTTATTGGTGCAGAGAAGAGCAATGAAAAAAAATGTCCTCAGAACACTTTTTTGATTTATGTGATGTTTCATTGATTTAGGTATTTATTGACTGATTTTTTTTTTTTTTTTTTTTTTTTTTTTATTTGTGTGTGTGTGTGTGTGTGTGTGTGTGTGTGTGTGTGTGTGTGTGTGTGTGTGTGTGTGTGTGTGTGTGTGTCGTCAGCAGAGATATGGCCCTCACCTTGTTGCAGGAAATGTTAATGTTGTAGCCTTGGCCAGGTCCCGTCCCCGCTCGCCGTAGTTTGCGTCCTCAGAGGATGGGAAGAAGAGGCCGTGGTCGTGGCGGTGGAGGGACACGTACAGCACCCTCGGCTCGGCCACAAACAAATGCTGGATGCCGCTGCCGAGGTGCACATCCTGGTCCACCACCAGCACCCTGCAGGCCACAGAGATGGGTGTTGAGAGTACAGTAGAATGCACACACACACACACACACACACACACACACACACACACGTGTAGGCGAGATGTGAAAAAAGTTTAGCTTCCCAAACAGAAGCATTGAGCTATGGAATAGACTGGAGGAGGAGGTGGTTTGTGCAAGAAACATTCATGATTTTAAGGAAAAATTGGATAATAGAGGATATGGAGACAGGACAGCGTGAGCGTAGCTCTTTTCCCGTACGTCACAACTAGGTATATACAACTAGGTAAATACACACAGACGGGACCACACGAGCGTAAAGCCCAGGTCCTGTAAAACTACAACTAGGTAAATACACACACACAATCACACCACACACCCACATGCACACACTCACACACACACATAACAATAAATCAAGGTGGACGGAAGAAACTAGTGTTTGCAATATATATAAGCGACATGACAGAAGGGGTGACAAGCTATATGAATATGTTTGCTGATGATGCTAAACTAATGAGGAGGGTGGCTAATGAAGAAGACTGTGTAGCCCTGAGCCAAGATCTCGACAGAATAAACAAATGGTCACGAAAATGTGAAATGACATTCAGTACAGAGAAGTGTAGCGTGATGGAGTTTGGTAAGAGCAGCAGACGAATATCGGGGAACTACTCTCTGAGTAATGAAAGAATCATGAAAAAAACGGAGGAAAAAGATCTGGGAGTGACAATAACAAACAGGTTATCCTTTGGAAAACATATAAATCGGATAACTGGGGAAACATACAATCTTCTTAGAAACATAAAAGTGGCATTTACATATTTAGAGGAAGAAATGGTGAAGAAACTAACAACATCAATGATACGTCCAAGACTAGAATATGCAGCATTAGTGTGGTCACCTAGATTGAAGAAAAAAATTAGAAAGTTGGAAAGAATACAAAGAGCAGCGACTAAATTACCGGAAACTCTGAGAGAACACACTTATGAAGAAAGACTGGAGAAATTGGGACTAACAACACTGGAGAGCAGAAGAGAGAGAGGGGACCTAATAGCATTGTAGAGGATACAAGAGGGATTGGACAGGGAAGACCTAGTGGTACGTGACAGAAGTGTGACAAGAGGCAATGGTAAGAAATTGAAGAAGAGCGACTGTAGGAGAGACATCAAGAAATACAGTTTTCCATACAGAAGCACAACAACATGGAACGGACTGACAAGGAGACTGTGTGTGCAAAAACGATTCATGACTTCAAAGCCAAACTGGATAAGAAGCGTTATGGAAACGGGACAGCACGGGCCTAGTACAGCTCTTTTCCTGTATTTCACAACTAGGTAAATACACACACACACACACACACATATACACACACACACACCAACACACAAACACATTCACACACACACACACACACACACACACACACACACAGGACAATAAAGAAAGGGAAAGAGAAGGAGGAAAATGATAAAAGGAGATGAGAGATTTTTGATAAAAGAAGGAGATGGGATAAAGGAAAGAAGGACTATAAATAGATGATTCCAGATAGATAAAGGAAGGAGATGGGAGAGAGGGAATGAAGAATAGAGGGATAGAGAAGACCAAAGAGATAACAGATAAAAGAGGGAAGGAGAGATGGAAGAGAAGGAGGAATAAGAGAGACAGGTGATGCAAAACAGATTCAGGATAAAGGAAGGAGAGGAAGAGAAATAGGTGATGTGAAGGAAATATTTGACAAAGGAGTGATAATGATGAAAATAAAAGGCAGAGTTAATGTGGTGCCAGGGCCAAGCAGCGCCCACCTTGGCATCCCAGCCTGTTGGCGGCGACGGCCACATTGTTGTAGAAGCAGAAGCCGTGGGGGCGGTCCAGCTCGGCGTGGTGGCCGGGGGACGGATGATGCGCATGCTAGCCCTGGCTCGGCCTGCAAACACCTCGTCCACGACCTTCAAGGAAAGAGATTGTATCAATCCTACATTGTTTTCCTCCTCTTTCATTACTGTCAATTCCAAATGCATTCTTGAGGGTAGTATATTATGACTAGAAAAAGAGTACATATAAGTGTGTGTATAAAAAGTATAGAATGCAGAATGAAAAAAAGATTACAGGCTTTTACTATAATTTTTTTTCCTTCTCCTTCTCCTCCTCCTCCTTATCCTCTTCTTCCTCCAATTTCAATACAGCATTATTTTCTATTACAGGCTTTTACTATATTTTTTTTCCTTCTCCTTCTCCTCCTCCTCCTTATCCTCTTCTTCCTCCAATTTTAATACAGCATTATTTTCTATTACAGGCTTTTACTATAATTTTTTTCCTTCTCCTTCTCCTCCTCCCCCTTATCCTCTTCTTCCTCCAATTTTAATACAGCATTATTTTCTATTACAGGCTTTTACTATAATTTTCTCTCCTCCTTTTCCTTCCTCCTCCTCCTCCAATCTAAAGACCCAACCATGAGCAGAGACTAGAGGAGTGACTCAATGCCATTCCTTTTCATCTCCTGTCTCACATACCTCCTCCTCCTCCTCCACCTCCTCCTTTCTCTACCATCGTGAACACAACATTACTCTCTCCTACATGCACTTATGGTACTTCTTTCTCCCCCTCGTACCTGCAGCAGTGAGCCGGCCGAGAGCAGGGCACAGGCATTGGTGGCGGGGTGGAGGTAGACAGACTTGTAGTTCTCCTGAATGGTCTGCAGCTCCTCCTCCCCCTGGGCCTGGAGGCTGAACATGAAGGCCACGTGTTCCTGGCTGTGTGTGAGCTCCACCTCCTCCCCCTGGGCCTGGAGGCTGAACATGAAGTCCACGTGTTCCTGGCTGTGTGGGAGCTCCACCTCCTCCCCCTGGGCCACCGAGGCTGTGCAAGGATGGATAGAGGGAGGGAGAAAAGGGTTAGATTAAGATTAGACTCTTTCTTTATTAATATCTCTTTGGCATCATCTATAAATCTCTCTATTTCTCATTTACTCTCTCCCATCTCTCCTTCCTTTATCCAGAATCTGTTTTGCATATATATATATATATATATATATATATATATATATATATATATATATATATATATATATATATATATATATATATATATATATATATATATATATCTCGCAACAAACCCGTAACCGTGATCCCGCAAGTACCACCACCTGTATTACCAAGCCTCTAGATAACTTAAAAATCCTTAGTTTCAATGCGTGTAGCCTAAGAAACAAATTTGATGAACTGAGATGTCTTGCTTTAACAGAAAATTTTGACATAATTGCTATAACCGAAACATTTATCGACACCACAAATATTGATTTAAGTTCCGAATACAACATAGATGGCTACAGACTTTTCAACAAAGATCGTGTAAACCGTAGAGGCGGTGGCGTCGCCCTTTATGTCAAAAGCTATTTGCAACCCACTGACAAAACACCGGGAAACAGTAACGTTGAACATTAAATTTTGTGCGTGCGAGTAAACATTGCAAAAGTCAATTTAAATATATCTGTCACCTACAGACCTCCCGGGCAATCACTCGATGACGACCTTGAAATGTACAGCATCTTAAGGCAGTCACTTAATAACAGCGACTCACTGATATTAGGAGACTTTAACCTCCCCCATATCGACTGGGCGACACTGTCAGGTACAGAAGGCGAGTCACATAGAATGATCGAATTTCTAGAAGAAAATTATCTAAGCCAAATGGTTTCTGAGCCAACTCGACAAAATAATAAACTCGACCTTGTTATAACGACCCAAGATAACCTTGTCAGTAGTGTCACGGTAGGAGAACACCTCGGTTCTTGCGATCATAAATTAGTGCGCGTCGACATTAAAGCTCAATCATCAGTGACTGAAAATAAAGTAAAGGTGCCCAATTTCAAAAGAGCTAACTTCGTAGAAATCCGACAAAAACTAACAGAAATACAACTATCAGATGACGGCAACATAGAGGAAGCCTGGCTAAGCCTTAAAAATCACTTACTCACTCAGCAGAACACATTCGTCCCCTTGTGCGAGAAGCGAATTAACACTAATAAAAGCCCACCGTGGTTTAATAGCGAAATTAAACAATCAGTCAATGAGAGAAAATTGTTTTACAGGTTAAAGAAAGAACAAAGCACACCCGAAAACATTAGACTTTATAATGATGCCAGGCGACGAGTAAAAAGACTAGTAGGTCAGGCAAAGCGTAGATATGAAGAAAATATTGCAGCCAACTGTAAAAATAACCCAAAATCTTTCTTCAGTTACATAAACAACAGAAAGGCGATCAAAAGTGGTATTGGACCTTTAACAAACAGCGACGGTGCACTAGTGACTGACAGCCAACACATTGCAAACCTCTTAAACAATTACTTTTCCTCGGTGTTTAATACTAACAGTCTTCCTCTCGCTACCACCAACACCAGTACTATTGTAAATCTCGAGCATGCATTGCCTAATTTTGAAATAACAACCGATGAAGTCCTTAAAGCTCTCCATTCACTTAAAACAAATAAAAGTCCTGGACCTGACAAAGTATATCCAACTCTGCTGAAAGAAACGAAGAGCGAAATACTCTCCTCCCTCACAACCGTATTCAATATGTCCTTGCGACAAGGCATCGTCCCTTCAGATTGGAAAAAGGCTAACGTGACACCGATTTTCAAGAAAGGAGACAAAAAAGTACCAGGTAATTACAGGCCCATTAGTCTAACTTCGGTTGAAGGTAAGCTACTTGAGGGCATAATTAGAGACAAAATTGTGAGTTACCTTGAAAGCCACTCATTGATTGGGGACTCACAACATGGCTTCCGAAACAAAAGATCCTGCCTATCAAACCTATTAACCTTTTATAACGACCTCTTCACTGTTTATGACGTAACCAAATCACTGGACGTAGTCTATCTTGATTTACAGATAGCGTTTGATAAAGTCCCGCATCATAAATTACTTTACAAATTAAAGCAAATAGGTATTGACGGTCAAGTAAACCAATGGATCGCGAATTGGTTGAGCAACAGACAACAAAGAGTAGTGATTGACGGATTTAACTCAGAGTGGGCGCCTGTCACTAGTGGCGTCCCTCAGGGCTCGGTCCTTGGCCCAGTGCTCTTCATTATTTACATCAACGACGTGGATGTTGGACTCAATAACCGCATTAGTAAATTTGCAGACGACACAAAGATTGGTAACTCGGTTCTCACTGACGAAGACAGGCAAAGCCTCCAAGAGGATTTGCACAAAATTTCAGCTTGGTCGGATAGATGGGAGATGCCCTTTAACGTAGACAAGTGCCAGGTCCTTCAAGTTGGAACGAGGAATAAGAAGTTCGAATACAAAATGCGCGGCGTTAAACTCAAAAGCGTTCAATGCGTCAAAGACTTGGGGGTCAAAATCGCGTCAAACCTCAAATTCTCACAGCAATGCATCGATGCAGCAAATAAAGCGAACAGAATGTTGGGCTTCATTAAAAGAAACTTTGTATTCAAGAATAAAGATGTAATACTCCCGCTCTACAACAGTTTAGTCAGACCCCACTTGGAATATGCGGTACAGTTTTGGTCTCCCCACCATGCAAAGGATATTGCTAAATTAGAAGGTGTTCAGCGTCGGGCAACGAACATGATCCCTTCCTTGCGCAACAAATCCTACGAAGAAAGGCTTTCCACCCTTAACATGTTCTCTCTTGAGAAACGTCGCCTCTGAGGAAAACTGATCGAATGTTTTAAAATACTTAATGGTTTCACGAATGTAGACAGATCAACATTGTTTATGATCGATGACAATCTGCGCATGAGGAACAATGGCACAAAACTCAGATGTAGACAAGTAAATTCAGACTGCACAAAATTTTTCTTCACCAACGTTGTAGTGCGAGAATGGAATAAGCTTCCACCATCAGTGGTCCAGTGTAACACGATTGACTCCTTCAAAAATAAGCTCGACCGTCACTTCCTTCAACTTAATATCAACTAGAGTAGAAGTGCAACGTTTTGGAGTCTTCTGATTAATGTAAAATCACTTAGGTTTAAGGACAGACCACCAAGTCTGGACCATGGGGTCTGTGTGGTCTGATTTTCTATGTAAATCTATGTAAATCTCTCTCTCTCTCTCTCTCTCCTTCCTCAATTCTAATTCCAACAATGAGAACAACTTCTTTGCCTCAACTCAACCCAACTGATCCTACTGGCTGACACTGCATCAAGTTTATAAAGCAGGTCCAGGAATAGGGAGAGCTGCATACCCTCTATGCTTTACTATGGGTGGCTATACAGGTGTTAGCCAGTGCAGGTGTGAAGGGAGACTCATACTAAGCAAGGCGAACAAGGAGAAGTAAACAACGGAACAGTGAACGACGGAACAGTGACATAAACACGAACACACACATCATACAGACAGTGCCTCCACCACCCACCTGCAGCCGCTGGCCTCGCCCCAGCACCCCGGCACGCCCCAGCATCTCCCACACCCGCTGGATGCGCTCTGGCCGCTCTGGATGTTCCCTGTGTGTGGGGGGGAGAGGGTGAATTAGTGTGTACCTCTGTGTGTTGTGGTGTGAGGGAAACTTGTCTGGTAAAAAAGGTTGCTCTAGTACGAGGGTAGAAAGCTGCCTCAAGGGGTTATGTGTGGTCAAAGTTATGGTGGTTAAGTGTTGGTTAGATAAGTGAGGAAAGCTTTGTCTTCTAGCTCTGGTAAAGAGTATTAAAGCTGCCTGAATGGGTGACATATGTAACAAGGAATTGGGTGAAAATAAATAAATGGTATGAGAAAGATGGAAAGTTTCGTTTAGTCGGCGCAACATCTGTGGTCGTATGCCGGAGAGAGACAGAAGGGGAAGGAATTATAGGAGAAGGGAACATATCACAGGAGACAGGACACAACCCCTGATTAATACCTGGTACCCATTCACTGCTGGCTGGACAGGGGCGTAGGGTATCGGAAAAGCCGCCCAAATTTTTCCACTCCGCCCAGGAATCGAACCCGGGCTCTCTCGGTTGTGAGCCGAGTGTGTTAACCACTGCACCATGAAGTCCTCTATAAATGGTATGTGTGAGGGAAACTCTGAGTCTTTTTGAGGTAAAAGATCTGATAAAAAGATGCCATGTGCTGCCTCAGTGGGTTTGGTGTGGACAAGAAATTCGGTCCAAGTAGATATATATGTGAGGGAAACTTGGTCTTCTTGAGGTAAAAACTCTGGCAGGTACCAAGAGCTGCCTCGGGTACATCAGAGTACTTAGACTATCTTCATTATGTTTTGTCTGTGAATGAAAAAACACCTTAGTGTGTAGTGCACTTACCCTTCCGTAAGGCTGCATGTTGCTCCACCTGCTCGTCACACACCAGACACAGCCTCGGAGACTCACTCAGCACCACGGCCTCTGAAGACAAGGCACTGAGCTCCTCAGTGACTCCTGTTTGCTGTGACTGAGCTTCCTATGAAAGGTGTACATCCCTCCCTCTTCCTTCTCCTCCTCCTCCTCAGCCATTATTATTGGTCCACTGCAGTACAAAGGCATTTCCTAATGTTCCCAACCTCTCTCACATCTCCTTCACTCCCTCCCTTCCCTAAACTCTCCTTTCCCCTCCTTCCTTTCCCTTTCTTTGCCTCCTTCTCCCTTTCTCCCTGCTTCCTTTTCTTTCCCTCTCAACCCCCCCCCCCCCCTTTCTCTCTCCCTCTTCCTCTTTGCCTTCCCTTTCCTTTCCTTCCCTCCCTCCTTTCCATTTTTCCCTTTCTCCTCTTCCTTCCCTCTCCTTCTCCCTCTTTTTTCTCCTCCCCTTCCTTCCTACATACCTTCCCTCCTCAGCTGCAGCAGTTTCTCACCAATCCTCTCCCTGAGCTGCTGTGTCTGTGGTGTCAGGAGCTGCATGGTGTCTCTGGTCTGGAGGCGTAAGGGCCGGACACCCACCAGGCCTTGGAAGGAGAGGCTCGGGGTAAAGGTGCTGGGGTCAGCCTCGCCCTGCACCTCCTGCTGGCATAAGGACCCCTGGTACTGGAAGCAGTCCCAGTGTGCCCGTTGGACATACACCAGGCTCAGCAGTGTCTCCTGAAAGCTGGGGAGGACAGGGAAGGGAGAGGAAAGTCAATGTTGAGAAAAAGAGCAGGTTAACTATAGGAAAAAGACATTGTTTCTGAGATCCAAGAAAGGCCATCAAGGAAAAATAAGACAATGCTACAGGCCCAAACAGCTTCCTCTTAATGAGCAGACATGGATAGGGAAATTAAAATAGACAGCGACAGTAAAGTAAGGAGAATAATAATAATAAAAAAGGAGGACAAAAACAATATTAAAACAAAACAGTTCAATAAATCCTGCATCAGAGATAAGGCAGACAGAGAGATAGATAAATGGATATAGACAGACTGAGATAGATGGATAGATAAAGACAGATATAAGCAGAGATAGATAGACAGGCATAGAGATGGACAGATTGATACAGAAAGATATAGACAGACAGACAGCTATCAGGCACCTTGGTGATGGCTGCAGGGGGGTCCAGCAGGGGGGCAGTGGTGGCCCAGCAAGGCACTGAGGGTGTGGGCGGCACTCTTGGCCAGGACGGCAGGCACCACCCACCCTGCACACACAACAGGGATTGATTATTACCATTCTAATTATTATTATTATTATTATTATTATTATTATTATTATTATTATTATTATTACTACTATTATTATTATCAATATTACTATCATCCTGCTATGTAATAATAAATGTCTAAGCTATTTTTTAGATTTCTGTGCAATATTTTTTTTCAAGTTTTCAGTGATGTCAATTTTTTTTTTTTCCCAATTGAATTCTATAGAGAGGTAGAATGCATACCAGTGTGTGGATGTGTGGTGCTCAGCTCCTGCCACAATGTTTGGGTGAGGTCAGACTGGTCACCTCCAGCACCAGCACCACCTTGCCCCGTGCCAGGGCCATCAGCTGGGAGGTGAGGTGTGTGTACAGGCCTGGCCACACCTCCAGCACCAGCACCACCTTGCCCCACGCCAGGGCCATCAGCTGGGAGGTGAGGTGTGTGTACAGGCCTGGCCACACCTCCAGCACCAGCACCACCTTGCCCTGCACCAGGGCCATCAGCTGGGAGGTGAGGTGTGTGTACAGGCCTGGCCACACCTCCAGCACCAGCACCACCTTGCCCCACACCAGGGCCATCAGCTGGGAGGTGAGGTGTGGGTACAGGCCTGGCCACACCTCCAGCACCAGCACCACCTTGCCCCACACCAGGGCCATCAGCTGGGAGGTGAGGTGTGTGTACAGGCCTGGCCACACCTCCAGCACCAGCACCACCTTGCCCCACGCCAGGGCCATCAGCTGGGAGGTGAGGTGTGGGTACAGGCCTGGCCACACCTCCAGCACCAGCACCACCTTGCCCCACACCAGGGCCATCAGCTGGGAGGTGAGGTGTGTGTACAGGCCTGGCCACACCTCCAGCACCAGCACCACCTTGCCCCACGCCAGGGCCATCAGCTGGGAGGTGAGGTGTGTGTACACTGTACAGGCCTGGCCACACCTCCAGCACCAGCACCACCTTGCCCCGCACCACGGCCATCAGCTGGGAGGTGAGGTGTGTGTACAGGCCTGGCCACACCTCCAGCACCAGCACCACCTTGCCCCACGCCAGGGCCATCAGCTGGGAGGTGAGGTGTGTGTACAGGCCTGGCCACACCTCCAGCACCAGCACCACCTTGCCCCACACCAGGGCCATCAGCTGGGAGGTGAGGTGTGCGTGCAGGCCTGGCCACACCTCCATCTCACCCTGAAACGCCAGATGGTAAAATAAAGTATAATAAATATGCTGTATTATTATTATTATTATTATTATTATTATTATTATTATTATTATTATTGTGTTTGGCTTCCCTGTTAAGAGTGGTTCATAATGGGAAGTTTGTGACATAGTTGAGTAAAATAAAATATATATACCATCTTTTATTATTATTAGTAGTAGTAGTAATAGTAGTAATAGTATTATTATTATCATCATCATTATTATGAGGTTTGACTTCCCTGCTGGAGTGATTCACGCTGGCAAGTGTCTGGATGAGGAGACAGAGCTGAGAACATCCATGAATTTATAAAAGTAAGTACAGTTGTATGAAAGCAGATATAGAGGCAGGTCAACACAAGCTTAGTTAAAATCCTCTATACTATGACTAAGTAAATGCACACAAAAAACAGACAAACAGAGGCACACACACACACACAGATACATTGTGACTTAGAATGACCTTGAAAATAGAGAAAATTGAGCTCAAGCAAAAAATATTCATGAATTTAAAGCTAAACTTGATAAACTGAAATTTGGAGACAGGACCAGTGTAAATCATCCTGTATATCACTAGGTAAATACACACACACATACAACCTCCACCCCAACACATACACAAGAGCCCACAAGTGTAGCTCAATCCCTATATATCACAGCTATAGTCTGTTCACTTAATTCTGACCCAAGCTGACAACATAAACCTAAGCGTGTTCGTAAGCACAGTGCAGATTAGCAGAAAGTGCTGCGTGAGATAAACACAAACAGGTTAAAGAAAACTTGGAAGCCACAGCAGCAGCCAGTCAGCACTCAGCTTGCAAACACACTTAGGTTTATGTTGTCAGCTTGGGTCTGACTTAAGAGAACAGACTTTAGTAAGGCTTTAGGCCAAGAGAGAGAGGCTGAGAGAGCAGGACTTTCCTTTTCATCCCCCAATGCCGAGTCATAACCAGCAGACACAACACTATAACTAACTCAGGACCAAACTAGAAGAGAAAGTAGTTGTGCTTAGGGTTCAAACGGCACACCAGGTTCGGTCTAGCCTCTTCCGATCATATGCTGAGGTTTGTGCATAGGTGTGTGTGTGTGTGTGTGTGTGTGTGTGTGTGTGTTGGGGTCCTAATCGGTCAATCAGATTGTATCTTACTGACAAAATGTGTCAAATGTAGCAATTTCAATATGGTATGCCACATAAACTGTACTGCATTGTAGGGATCTTGCTTTTCCTGTCCCTCAAGCCTGGACATCTAATGCCGCCTAGTAATGAAGGGGAAAAAATTCACACTAAGCTGCACACAACTTTCTACTCTGTCTCATTCCTGTGCTATACAAATCCCTTATGCAGGAGTAAACCACCGTCTTCATTCCTTTATCCCTTTTGCTGGTACACTCTGGAATAAATAAGCTTCCTTTGTCTGTGCTTCCTCCTGCCCATGACTTGAACTCTTTCATGAGGGGAATATCAAGACACCTCTCCACCTGTAGCTGACTCTCTCCAGACCACTCACTTCTATCTACTTTTACAGGAGCAATGCATAGTGGGCTTTTTTCCCCTTGAGCTGCTTCATTTACTGGACAAAGGAAAAAAAGAAAAAGAGCTTCTCACTCCCTTGGCCTCTGCCTTTTCCTGACCTACTAACAAAGACCAGAGCTGCCCAGCCTCAACCTCTGCTTCTCCAGACTTGCCATCGGTTGCTGCCGCTGCCGCACCCCCAGCAAGAGGCTGACCGC
>NW_026111850.1:57500-82500 GCF_024679095.1 Eriocheir sinensis | reverse complement strand
TTGCAATGCCCTTTCTCTTGTCTCTCCCTCCATACCACCATGCTTACACATAACTGATCCAAGGCAATCCAAGGGGGGGGGCATGTGTGTATATGTGTGAGTGAGTAGGTGTGCGTGTGTGTGCGTGTATGAGTGTGTGTATGTGTGTACATGTGTGTGTGTATTTCTATGATTAGTGTGTCTGTATGAGTGGTGTGTGTGTGGGGGGAGGGGGGGTGCATGTGTGTATGTGTGCGTGTATGAGTGTGTGTATGTGTGTATATGTATGTATTTCTATGATTGGTGTGTCTATATGAGTGGTTTGAGTGTGTGTGTGTGTGTGTTGAGTGCGAGAGCGGAAAAGCCCGCGGTCGACGACGCAATCATGTGAACGTTTATAGCCTATTATTACGTATATATTTTTTTTAATAAAGAACAAGATCTCGGCTGTCAGGGATTTATTTTTGGAGTTAAAAGGCATAACAATCTCCCTTACTAAGTGCAGTATATTTTTAAATGTATCATAGTTTGATAAATAACTTAGAATTGCTCTTGACTAAATTTGACCGGAACTAAAAGCTCGTGTCAAAATGTAGCGACAGAGCCCGCGTCCACACTAGCGGGCAATGCCCGCGGGCAGAAGCGAGATATTTGCCCGTTGATGTTTTCTCCGCCTTTGCCCACGGGCAGATGAGTAAACTGCCCGTGATGATAGTTGAGCGATTTCACCGGGCACTGCCCGCTGCTCCCGGCAGTGCGTCTCTGCCAGACATACGAGGTTACGATAGGAGCTGTATTAGAGCTATGATGTTCAGTTTGTCAGGGATTTACACAACGTCCACATCAGAACATCATGTCTAGCGCTCCGCCAAGCAAGAATCAGTGGTCGAGACATACAATCCTTCACCTAATTGAACTGTATCGGCAACACCCATGCCTATGGCAGGTGAAAATGGACTTATACAGAGACAGAGACAAAAAACGTGCAGCATTCCAGAGTGTAGCAAAAGAAATGCAAGATGTAAGTGTGTACGCAACGGTGGATGAAATTAGAAAGAAAATCGACACACTACGCAACCAATACAGACGGGAACTAAGAAAAAAAGAAAAGTCAGAGAAGTCGGGGGCTGCAACGGCAGACATATACACACCAACACTGTGGTGTTTTGATTCACTGTCGTTCTTAAATGATGGTGATACAATAGGTACATCAGTATGTAGCATGGACCTCAGAGAAGGTAATGAAGCTGGATCTGCATCGGAGATACTTACACAATCTGATCATGAGGTGCGTATACTATAGGCAAGAGAGTTATCTATATCAGTGGTTCTTAACCTCGATTCGATCGAACCTCGGGGTTTGATGAACTAGCAGTCTGAAAGGGACCTCCGAAACAGGTTTACCCTTTAATTTTTAGCCTTTTTTTTTAATATTTGTATTCATACTTTAACATGTTATATTTGAGAGGTTCAACTAGAGTACAAATTTTTTCTTTAGTGTTCTCTGGCTATGGAAAGGTTAGAAACCACTGATCTAGAATAGTGATATTTGTGTAATTACCATGATTTTTTTCCTATGAACAGTGGTGGTAAGTTGTCAATGGTCCGATGAACACAAAGATACATAAAATAACTAAAAATTGTGTCAAAGTAGATTTATTTCATATTAAGGTCAGATTTAGCAAATAATTTTCAGAATTTATCCTTTATTGTACATCCACAGCATTTTTTAGATGACTCCAAATTCTTAACCACCGATAAAGCACCTTCCAGTCATTATTATGGTTAAGCACTGTCTTGTACAAAATGTAGTATATGTTTCATGCCAGATGTAAAAGATTTAAGAATATCGTCATTATAAACTCAGAGAGAGGGAGAAAGATAGATATAGAGATATAGAGATAGATACATATATAGTAGATATAGAGAGATTGAGAAATAGAGATTTAGAGATTGAGATATTAATAGATAGAGATTTACATATATAATGAGAGAGAGAGAGAGAGAGAGAGAGAGAGAGAGAGAGAGAGAGAGAGAGAGAGAGAGCACGATCACTGGCTGATATTCATCGTGTCAGGACATAGGGCCGCAACAAATGACAGTGTGGGTGTTGAAAGTCCAGGGAGCAAATTACTGAGTACAAGACTATTTTTCAATGGGTGGGGGGATTTGTGTTGCGGTCAGCTGTCGTGATGTTCCTGGCTTCGATAATGGATGAAGTGGCGTGTTGTCTGGCGGCGACCGACTACTGCCTGTTGCTACCGACCAGCCAGGCCGCGCGCTCGCTGTCTCGGCCGCTTCCCACCACTTGAGCCCGGCTGACACCTCCCTGCCACTTCAAGGTAGGCAGCCGCCCACTGCCACTAGAAACTGTGAGTGTGACCCACCCGAAGTACACGGTGCAGAGACTGACATTGTGGGTACTGTCTCGTGATTGTAGAGTTCACGTTCGCCATCCAGCCTAATCAAATTACTCAAGGGAAGGATTATTGGTTTGGCAAATTATAACAATCAAGCCTGATAATGATTAATTTATGTTTCTTTATTGTAAAGAAATGTAGAAGTGAAACAACAAACCCATTCACATGCATATTAAACAAGTACAAAATAGTGAACCAGTACATGGCAACATGTATACATATTTTACAGATCCAGTTAACACTCCCAGTGTGGCACCAGTATTACTAGGTAGCCATTTGGTCCTGCCAGGCTAATGAATTTTCTTCCAAAAAGTATTCCATGTACTGTTCTCTGACAAACTTGGCCTCATGAGTTGCGTTCCGTCCCGCTCTCTGCAGTCCAATCAGTCCTGATTTTCCTCTCCATTCACCAGGGGCAACAGTCCTTTGCAGCAGGTCCTCCGAATCCAAAGATCCGTCAGGTTGTGTGTACTGAGTCACTTGGTCTCTCCTGAGGAAGTTATGCATACACGTGCATGCGAGTACAAGTGATACAACCTTGTCCGGATGGAGATTGATTGGAGAGTGGAAGATACGAAACCTACTGCAAGTATTCCAAATGCATTTTCCACAACCCGTCGAGCCCTACTTAAGCGGTAGGAAAAAATCCTTTCCTTATGGCTTTGTTGGCGATGTGGAAAAGGTTTCATTATGTGGCGTTGTAAAGGAAATGCGTCGTCTGCCACAAAGACAAACGGTAGTATCCTCTCACTATGAGGAAGAACTGCATCATCTGGCAGCCCTGCAGTGCCATTTGCAATATGGCTACTCATAGGACTGTTGTCCCACACACCGCCATCAGACACCCTTCCATTCCTACCCACGTCCACATAGATAAACTCAGAGTTAGCATCGCATATGGCCATGAGTACTATGCTGTGACAGCCTTTATAGTTATAATAATAGGATCCGCTGCCAGGTGGAGCCCTTATGACAATATGCTTTCCATCTATGGATCCAAGACAATTTGAAAATTCCATCTCCTCAAACCCATGAGCCACATGCTTCCAGTCCTCAGGGTTTTAGGTGTCTGTGGAGATGTACAAGGGGATAGTTATCATAATTGTTATGTATTCACCTTCATTATTTTATCAATCTTTACCTCTTCAGATCTACAACGATCAACAACTACTAGAACTTTTGGAAGAGTCTGATGATGTAACACCTCCAGTTACCACGTTTATCACACCTACTGCAGCGTCTATTTCTACCCCAGTTAGTACGAGTACATCCTCTTCTACAACAACCAAAACGAAGAAACGAGCATCAACATCTACAGTCTACACCATCAACAAGTGGCAAAAGATCTTCGAAACCAGTTTCTGATGACACAGACAGCATCGTACAAGAAGCTTTCCAACAGCTAAAGGCACTATCGTCATCCAATGACAACGACGGAAATAGTGATTTCGGGAATGTTAGCTAATGATCTTCGACAGATGTCTAATGAGAACAAAATATATGCTCAAAACTAATAAATGACATTCTTTCTAGGGAAATTAGGTAAACTTTCATCGTCTACGATGATTGTGGAATAGTAAGCAAAGTTAATGCTTCAAGGTGTTCCATAACAACAAACAATCATTATTACATTATGATCCACTTCTAAGAACATAAAACCTATGTTTCCCTTACTGATATTTTTTTTTTTTTTTTTTCGCGGCGTGCATTGCGGGGCGGCTTGTTGGTGGTGGATCCTGATGGTCGGTCTTCTTCTTCCGTGGGGGGTGGTGTCGGATGGTCGGCCAGCCTGGGCTGGCGCAGTTGAGTGTTTATAGCCATCATGCATTGGCTCATGCTGCCCTCCCCAGCCAGCTCTAATTAATTAGAATCTAGAGTCCATATACATATTTTTGTTATTCTGTTACGTAATAGTTGTAAATTAATGAAGAATAAATTATACTAACATTAAATTGTGTGCCAAACATTAGCTATAGATAGGGTTTTGTATACCACATACGTTTATGCAATATGTAATAATAATAATGACAAATAATATAATTCGGTTTAATTACTGGTGTCTTGAAAAACAAGTAGTATGACAATTTGTTTCAAATACTGAACGTACGTATAATAAATTAATATACGTGTACAAGTGTGTTTGTATAAACAAGTTACCTCTCCTTCATAACTGTATGTAATCGTGCATTAATATACATCCTATTACAATTTACACTAATGAGCGTACGAGTTCGGATTTCAGTTAAACCTCACGTGACTACATACTACGTAGTGCAGACTGTCAAAGTCAGCTGATCGTATCGCCTCCTCCATCCATATCAATCCTTGATCACTTTTTTAACATTAAGTGTGTGGCGCAACACGGTTGTTTATGTAAGTAAAATACATTAGTACGGGGGCCTAGATTAGATTTCTTATCCTAAAGGTATACCTCACTGGTATAAAGACCTATTACCTATAATGAGTACTAGTAATATATGCATACTGTCTTGAAATGGGTAATTTCACTACAAATATATTCTTACCTGCAGGTAATCCTCCTTCAGCACTTGATATATAGCATCACATGTTTCAGGTATTATCTGTGACAAACTCTGCTTAGAAATTCTTGAGGTGTACTGCAGAAATGTGTAGGAACATCCGTGACAGATACAGGAGGGTGGCCTCCAGTCTAGCTTCTGCTGTTATGCTGTCCCTCAGTCTGGTATCCTGTTTCTCTATATATGGTTTGACTTTTGCAAGGAGTTTATAGAAAGTACTTGGGTCCATTCTCACATAGTTTGTGAACTCATTTATATTTTCAGCTTGCAATTCACGAAAAATCGTAGCATTACTTCCCAACTGTTTTCTATTAGTTAGCCAGTCTTTACACCACTTATTTTTCTCCACTTTGTCCTTTTTCTTTTTCAGGGACAGACCAAGTATAATGGCACACAGTAATAGCTTCTTGCGGTCCTTCTTGCCTCGCATATTGTCGTACCGCACAGTTTTCTGCCTGGCTGCACGGCTGCCCGCCTCTGACTGGGCCAGGCAGGCGTTGCTGTGTGGACGTCAGTTTCTGTGTGCGCGGCGGGCATTGCCCGGCACGGGCAATGCCCGCCAGGCTTTGCCCGCTAGTGTGGACGCACCTTAAAGAAAAAATATTTATTAAGCGTCAGCGACGGGCACTTTTGATAAATATCTATCTTAACATTATGGAGAGTGCACCTGTGACCACCGATCACCACAACACTACGATTTCGATAGGATGTAATAATTTTCATGTCGCGTGGAGGGGTTGCCAGATGTCGCTTTCTGAACGATACTTACTGGACAGTGTCTTGTACCAAGGTCTTGTGATATAATAATAAAAAAATATGTGATCCACTATGTGACTATCTCTCTCTCTCTCTCTCTCTCTCTCTCTCTCTCAGACGCTTCCGGCTCTCACAACAAACACTTCCAAAGGCCACAAGGAAGAAGGAGAGTTGCGTGCTCATGTTAGTTTTCCTTCACATTCATGGTGCTTAAGCCTGCTCACACTATTACACCACAAGGAAGATCTCTTTCTATCTTCTATCGATATTTCCACGCTGACTGCTCTTCTGAACTTGCTAACTGCATGCCTCCCCTCCCGCGGCCCTGCTGCACGCGACTTTCTACTGATGCTCATCCCTATACTGTCCAAACCCCTTATGCAAGAGTTCAACAGCATCTTCACTCTTTCATCCCTCACACTGGTAAACTCTGGAACAATCTTCCTTCATCTGTATTTCCTCCTGCCTACGAATAGGCGCACTTGACATTACCAAATGTGGGGTACAAACTTGGCGGAGGGACTGTTTTTTGGGCGCCATTAAAGGTAATGGCTAAAGAGCAGCTTAGCCGGATATTTTGTTTTCATTTATTAATGATCCACGAGCCATCCTAGAGGTAAATCAAAGTATGTGCTTATCTTTGTATTCATTCATACACACACTCGTAACATTTCTGTGGAGTCTGATTCACTTATTAGAGTGAAATTCTATTGTGATAAACAGTCACAAATTCGTGTCACTAGTAAAAATGAAACTAGTAATTAAAGTTTTGGCACAATGAAATATACAAAAATAGATAAATATGAAAGCTCACGAAGTCGCAATAAGTGACATCACCTGCTTTACGCAGTAAAAGTATGCTATTTAGGTATCTGACATCCGCAATATGGCAGGCTGCTGCTGCCTCGGCCACAGATTATTGCCAGATTGTCGTACTCAGCCGATTATATTTCCCGACTTCCTGCCCCAAAACTGTCTTTTGGGCTCCAAAAACGAAACTAATTTATAGTTATCGTCAAAAGAGTAAGATTCTGATGTTTCTTGGCAATAGTTTGGCGTCAAACACCGTTAAATACTATGCTCTGAGTACGATAATCTGGCAACGGTATCTATACGTCTGTTGTTTATTGAATGTTGTGTTAAAAAAAAAGTACGCATAATTTTAGCTAGTTTTTGGTTATAAGAATTATTTACGAAATACAAGTATAACATTACCTTCTTTAACTTAGGAAACGTCCTGAATCCTGGATCGGCTATGGTATTGTCAGGTGCGCCTATTGAACTCTTTCAAGAGAAGGGTATCAGGACACCTCCTCCCGAAATTGACCTCTCTTTCGGCCACCTCCTTTGATTATTTTTTTAGGAGCAGTGAGCAGCGGGCTTTTTTTTTATTAGTTTACTTTTTTGTGTGCCCTTGAAAAAAAAAAAGTAATAAATCGGGTTCTCAGGTTTCTTTACTTCACTTTCATGGTGCGTAAACTATCACTGGGCCCACAAAACTACCCATCAAAATACAAACACAACCTCCACGAAATCCTTATCATTTCTTCTTTACATTCATGGTGCAGAAGCCTCGTCAAACAATCACTGGGCTCATTAAACTGCCCATGGGAATAGCCACAACCCCACGAAAGCCTTATCATGTTATTATTTTCCCATTCATGGTGCGGAAGCCTTGTCAAACTATCACCGGGCTCACAAAACTACCCACAGAAATACTAACACAGCCTCCAAGAAAGCCTGATAATGTTGTCAAACTATCACCGGGCTCACAAAACTACCCACAGAAATACTAACACAACCTCCAAGAAAGCCTGATAATGTTATCAAATTATCACCGGGCTCACAAAACTACCCACAGAAATACTAACACAACCTCCAAGAAAGCCTGATAATGTTGTCAAACTATCACCGGGCTCACAAAACTACCCACAGAAATACTAACACAACCTCCAAGAAAGCCTGATAATGTTATCAAATTATCACCGGGCTCACAAAACTACCCACAAATACTAACACAGCCTCCAAGAAAGCCTTATAATGTTATCAAATTATCACCGGGCTCACAAAACTATCCACGGAAATACTAACACAACCTCAACCACGAAAGCCTCATACAATGGGAGTTTGTTTCCGCGTAAAGTCTAGAAATGTTTTGATAATGCGCGCCTCGCTGAGTCCCTTCCTTCCTTCGTGAGGGAGTTTGTCTCTTGTTGTCACCGTGTTTGTTTGCTCGTCTCTTCCCAGTCCTTCCCCGGCACGTTGGTCTTTATCTGCGTCTGTGTGTGTGTGTGTGTGTGTGTGTGTGTGTGTGTGTGTGTGTGTTGAACGTAATTAAATCAGGTTTCTGACAAATTAAGGACATATTTATTTGCTTGACTTAATATTCTTACATTTTTCAATCAAAACGTTTATATTCTGGTAAGTTTAAGATTATATGCTCAGAGACACATAAGAAAGAAACACACACATACACACACACACACACACACACACACACACACACACACACACACACACACACACACAGTTCAAGGGCATCCCAAACATACAATTTTATCACATCTGGAAATAACAAGACCATAGTAATGAAAAGACGCATGAAAGGAGTCAGAAACAACACCAATAAAGTTCACCCATAGACTTCACAACTAGTTGACGGGAAATCTCTTCAGTCTTGGCGCGCTGGCTTCGCGTAAGGGGCCGATTGTTATGGCGACTTTCACTGCGACAACTCAAACACACTCTGCGTTCTTACTCCGAATTTAAGTGGAAACAGGACGAAATCTTCAAGTTTTAGTGCATACAAGCAGGCAGGAGTGTCTCTAGAGTGATTTGGTCGAGGATTCAAGGTAACTTATATAAAATAGCACCATGCGTGCACTTTGAAAACGTTGTGTAAAAAATGGCAAATTTGCGTAACTTTAGGTTGAAATCTTTACGTAAAATGAATGATAACTGTAGGATAGTGAAGTCCACAGTTTTACGTATTAGGAAACAAGAAATGTACGTTTAGTTAGTGCCTACATGGCAACTCAGCTCAGTTCCCGCGTCGCCTAACTCGCCTTAGGCACGCAGTCAGCTGGTATATTCCCCTCTGTAATGGATTATCGCTGTGATGACTCTGTTTACTCTCCTAGTAAAGGACCTGTTATTCATCGTCTCTGTACCCTTCCCCACAACTGCAAGGATCCAGAGGACGATACAAGAAGACAGCGTGCAGAACTTCATGGTGAGCAACAGGTTGGCCCAGCGCCTGCATTTTGCTGAAGCTCGTCGGGTTCTTCCCCGGGACGTGCAGGCCGACCTGGACCGGGCCAAGGCAGAGGAAGGAGGACGACGAGGTGATCTTGGCCCAGCTTGCCAGGAGCTGGCCGACGACCAGCCGGACCCGCCGACGGACGAGTTGCTCTCGCCGCGGTCGGCAACTACGCCGGCTACCTGGCCAGGAAGGTCCAGGCCAACTCCTCGGTGGCCGAGTGCTGCAAGCAGGAGCTTGCCCAGCAGGAGGAGATGAAGATTACCGTGGAGCTCGAGAGGGGCGACCCGCCCTCTGTGATGTTCGACGCCCTGGTCGAGCTGGTCGACAGGGGAGAGCTGGAGACGGGCCGGGCGGTCCTGAAGCCCACATGGCGTCCTTCGGGATGTCGCTGTGGGACTCCCTGATGTGCAGGGAGGACAAGAAGGAGCGCAGGTTGAGGTTCCTCTCCTTGCCATGCGCCACAGGGACGGGTTCAGGCACCTCCTGGAGTTCCTGGCGGCCTCAGACCCGACCTTGCAGGGTACAGGTGCCAGGAGGGGCACAACCTGGCCAACACCATCTTGCCGCACATCAGCAGGTCCCTCTTCAACTGTTTCGGTGCTAATTTCTCCAAGGACGTGACCTCAGAAGCGAGGAAGAACAAGGCCTTGAAGCAGCCGACCGGCAGGAAGAGGAGCAGTATCGAGGAGGGCAGGAAGGAGACGGCGAGGAACAGGGACGTGTACAAGTCCAGGAAACTGACCGGGGCCCACAAGTCATAGGCCAAAAGGCTAAAATGATTGTTCAGGACGAGGGCCAGATAGCCGGCAAGACGTGCTGCGGCAATAGTGACATCGAATTCAACCAAAATAAGTTGTGATTGTATATAGAAAAATGAATATTTTGCTTTTGTTGAGTAAAATTAAGATGTTTCTGCATGCTTTCCTCAAGTATTAAGTTTCTAATGTGAAAATTAAGTGATTTATTAGATGTTAAAAACTTACGTAAAAAATTGCACTAAATAAAAAAAAAATAAGTAGCTATTTCGGGCAAAAACTTATAAGATATGCTAAATATTGCTATTGATTCTGAAAATATAAGTGATTATCTCTGCATTTGGTGATGTTTGTGCATCTAGCGTAAAATCTGAGGATTTTATAGCCTTTTTAAGTTTTGTTATACTTATATAAAAAACAATTAATCGGGATTTTATTAGGGAACGACTTTGAATTTTTTGATACCGCTGCTCATGGAGACTCATATATGCCTAAGGGAGGTGCCTGTTTTAGTTTCAGGTCGCTAGCTGCTTTGGTTTTGAAAATATTTAAATTTTAAATTTTTGAAAATCGGCCCCCTGCGAATCGGCCCCGCGCCCCGTTTCCCGTCAAGAGATTGTGAAGTCTATGGTTCACCTCTGACTTTTCCGCGGGACACACCACGTCGGAGACACACGCAGCGCCGCTCGCCCGAGGCACTTTCATCGCTCCCAAAGATAACAAGACCAAGGAAGCAAAAGTCGCCAAAGAGTCAGATATTGCACTCAAATTAACTATGTCTCTGTACTGTATTTTTTTTTTTTTTTACAGCACAGAGCAACTCAAGGGCAACAAAAAGATGTAAAAAACAAACCCGCTAACTGTTGCTCTCATATAGCGATAAGTATAGAGTGGCCAAAAGAGAGGTCAATTTCGGATGGAGAGGTGTCTTGATACACTCTTTTTGGCAGTAGAGAAACGACATGGCCATATAAGACAGAAACAGCTGCTCAAATGTTCCCGAAGCTTTTACTACGCACTTGAATACACCCATCAAAATGTAAGCGAAGGCATATATATAAAAAAAAAAAAATTCAAAGATATTTAACCGGAAAGTGACGAAATGAAAGGAACAGAAACGACTCAAGAAAATGCAATAGGAGGAGAAAAACTAGTGTTAAGAGCAAAGGTAAGCGTCTCACCCCACTGAACCGCATTATAACGTATAAGCCCACTACTTCTCAGTATGGAACAAAAAGCACTTCCACTGTACTTGGCTTTAAAATTCAACCTTTTTTTTTTACAATTTCCTTGTTCCAGAATTTGAGATTTTGTTTTAAAATTAATCCTTTTTTTTTTTTACAATTTCCTTGTTCCAGAATTTGAGATTTTGTTTTAAAATTCAACCTTTTTTTTACAATTTCCTTGTTTCAGAATTTGAGATTTTGTTTATATATATATATATATATATATATATATATATATATATATATATATATATATATATATATATATATATATATATATATATATATATATATATATATATATATATATATATATATATATATATAAGGGGTACACTTTAAAAATAAATTAAAATAAAATACTTAAAATTCTTAATCTTAAATTTCAGGACAAGGAAGTGTTTGGAAAATGACTGAATATGAAGTGTTAGGGAAATTGTTCACCTTGGAAAAGAAATAGAGTTGTCATTAATTTTTAAAACTCAAAGAAGTAGATTTTTTGAGAAATTAGCGTTGAAAAAAACTTTTACATATTACCCCATATCTCATAAAGTATTAGACTTGTCTGGATGAAATTTGGTAGGCGTCATTTTTGTCAAGTAGCCATCTACCCCTGAGAAAATGGTTGTTGTAGCTGCAGTATCTCAGACGTATGAGACTGATATGTTTCAGGCCTTTAGCGGTAATATTTTACCTTACCTCTGGGGATCATCGGAACATAAGTTTATCATGTGGGTTTTTGTTTTACAAGAGGTAGGCTACTTCCCACATTCCACCTATTTATTTAGAAGCTTCCTGTAGCATAGTCAGCTGCATAAGCTTTCTTTACACGCCCCGATGGTATTTCATGCGCCTCGGCAATGCGTTTGCCGTTGCTGTCTCTCAAGTCTCTATAATAATTTTCAAGGGTAAAATATTTATCTCCAACATAGCTCTGGATGTCATAATAAGCACTCCTTGTCATGGACTTGGTGGTGATGGTGGTTGCTGCCACAGAGTACAAATTAGGTTAAGATTCGTTTTAGGTCCGTGCCAGTATCTCATTACCTACCTTATGAAACATCAGTATCTCTTCATATATCTTTTCTACAAGCCTTCAACAGTCATGGAAACGCTTTGAAAATCCAATTCAAGGACTTTTTTTTTAATCTTGAAAATATGAGATAATGTTTACGAAAGCGCGTCGCCTCCTCTGCTGGCCGCGGCGACGCTGCAGCGGGTGTTGCGAGAAATACCTCCTTGCTGAAATAAGTCACATATACATGAGGGGGGGTCCAGGGGGGGCGTAGACCCCCCTGGTTAGAAGGGGGGGTCGAGGGGGGCGCAGCCCTCCCGTTAGTAGGTCGTAAAGTTCGGTTGGAGTAGTTTAAATATACTCCCCGACCCTAAGCCCTCTGCGAGCTATTTTACGGCAGCGGCGGCTGGAGCGTCGCCGCGGCCAGCAGAGGAGGCGACGCGCTTTCGTAAACATTATCTCATATTTTCAAGAGTAAAAAAAAAGTCCTTGAATTGGATTTTCAAAGCGTTTCCATAACTGTTGAAGGTTTGTAGAAAAGATACATGAAGAGATACTGATGTTTCATAAAGTAGATTATGAGATACTGGCACGGACCTAATACGAATCTTTACCACAAATTATATCCACCACCTGTTTGCAAAGAATTGGCAAGTTTGACATTATTTTCAGAAAAATTGCCATCCCTGACTGTCTTCGAAGAGCAGTAGAACACTTCATAGTGGCATATTTTGCACTTTACAGGCAATCAAATGTCTATCTGCTGCCTTGAATATGATGCTATGATGGATATGATATGATGGCTAACCCAGCTGGGCATGCTACACTGTCAGCCTCAAACCGCTTCTGCAGTACACATTTATCAATAATGCAATTTTCTGTACTTACAAAAGATGTTTTGTCACTGCAGTCCTGATGTAACAGCTCAATTCGTCTAGCCAGGGTGCTGGTGGGGGCTGGCTGGGTGGCGGGTGGATTGCCCACCTCACCTGATTCTCACTGTGGCAGTCTTCTGTTCCTCTCTCTTTCTCTTCCTGGCCTCTCTAACCTCTGCTAACCTTTCAGGTCTCTCCTTGAGTGCTTCAGACTTACGTGGCACATCGAAAAATGGTGTAAAACACATCAGATTACGAGCCCGAGTTCTCCCCAACACGTAAACAAACAATACTCTTCTTCTTCTTCGTTCTTCCCAAGAAAACTCTACGTTTTCTGAGAACAAGCCTGACAGAGCATGCTGTTATGAAAAGGTGGACTAAATCAAACTAAAGGAAGTCAAAAAGACGATCGAAAAATCATTAAAAACCCCATGATATTTCAATCTCTTGCTTCTTAGCGTTAAAGTTAAAGGACTAGCACGTGCTCGTGACCCTTTAACAGTGGATTTTAAACAACTTTTCATGAGCAGGATAGCCTTTTTTTTAGGCCTTTAACTTGAAGAATCGCAAAAAAATGAAAAAATATTTTTTCAAAGATAATGCCTTGAGACGCTCACCTTAATAAATAGTACAAAAACTGTGCTAGAGCGGCGTCGCATGACCCTCCAACACACCCGCAACAATTTATATGATGCAACTAGGGGTCTGAATGGAGAATATTGAAAAGTAAAGATGGCGCCATTATAAACACTTGCCTGCGCCACAACGGGCTGGGGCCGACCATTACCGGCCAAGACGTTAAAAAAAAAAAAAAACTGAAGTGCCATGTTGTAGGGTTCATCAGGGCTAACAAATGTTATTATACAATGTCATGTCTACAATGCATGGGTAAGCCAGGAAAACAACTTGAAAGAACAACAAGATGGAAAATCTGTTGGTCGGCGTCTGCAACGCCGATAACAAGATGCAATGACACCAATTCTTCATCGCAAAGACATTCAGCAGCAGAAAAAGTCAGATATATCGACAAGTGACCTGACGCCTGACCTCTTCTTGAAGTGAAATGCAAGAAGCGGAAAACAACTTAGCGATACAATGTTTCGCTGCGGCACATTCCCTCTCCTCGTATAACAAAACACAGGAGCATCAGGAGGAAAAGCAATATTGCCAAGACCTGTTCTCTTAACTTATCCAAACAAATAAGCACAAAAAGTAGCAACGACACAAACTTTAAAGGAGTAAATTTTCTCCTCGCAACATGTTGAAAAGTAAAGTGAACATACAAAAAATCATCAGTAACGACTTTCCAATTTTCCTGCAACACTTTATCGTTGTACTAAAATGAAACCAAAGATGTTACATTACTAGCAGATAACTTCTGAGTAATTCTATTCCGAAGCAAATAACACAAGTAAAAAATAAATGGAAAAAATATCACCACACATTTTCCTACAGTTAATCGCGGTAAACAGAGCAAAACAAAACAAAACAAAAATTACCAGCAAAAATAATCTTCGCAAGGCTGTTCTTCGCAATAAAACACACCAACTGCCATGAAAGAACACGGCAACAATGCATCACACTTAGCACGAACTGCCTCGCCGCACGTTGATTCCGCGCGCGTCGGGAGTCGGGGTGAGGCGCGCATTATACTACGACGTGTTGCTAAACGAGTGTGCGAGGTAACGACCGAGATTACGACCAACTCACTGCCTGGTCTTGAGAGAGAGAGAGAGAGAGAGAGAGAGAGAGAGAGAGAGAGAGAGAGAGAGAGAAAAAAAAAAGGGAGTGGTGGGGGGGGGGTAACCAGCTAGTTCGCCACACCGACCTCCACCATCGTGCGTCACTTCAAGACTTCAGGCGGGAGGTGAACAGCTGGCTTAGGACCTGTAGGCAGTAACTCAATGTGTGTCTTGTCTTGTATATAGCTATAGATAGATGAAGCTTAAAACCTTCAACTTTAGCACAATATTTTGTAAACCCTGTTTAAATAGAGAGAGAGAGAGAGAGAGAGAGAGAGAGAGAGAGAGAGAGAGAGAGAGAGAGAGAGAGTGTGTGTGTGTGTGTAATTCACCTCTTGGTCTGCTGCGGGTCTCTCTCGAGACAGCCAGCCGTTCCCCTACGGAAGACGACAGAGCTCGTACTACCGATCTTTAGGTAGGACTGAGACCACTCACACACAACACACCGCGACAACGAGGTCACAACTCCTTGCCTGACGTCGCGTACCTACTCACTGCTAGGTGAACAGGGGCTACACGTGAGAGAAGGTAAACCCAACCTATCTTCACCCGGCCGGGGAATCAAACCCCGGTCCTTCTGGTTGTGTGTTGGGAGGGGGTGTCATAACTTTTGCTTTACGACCTCCTGTATCTTCTCTCTCTCTCTCTCTCAAAATCTTGATTCACTGGCCTCAACGTTATTCAGTGTTCCGATCGGCAACTTTATGGTCCTTCGGCTTCCTCTCTGAACACGAGTTTTATTTTAACATCTTCGATTAACTTTTCTTGTGGTGCGTCTATATCAGTTTTTCTATCGCTCTTTTTAGGGTGCAGCTTTCGACACACGGCATCTATTCAATCTTTGCTATTTTGTGACTGCATTTTCATCTGACTCCAAAAGAGAGAGAGAGAGAGAGAGAGAGAGAGAGAGAGAGAGAGCAACAAAGACCCTAGCGACGCGTGCAGTAGCTCCACGCGAGATACTGCAACGTTTGACGATTACCGAGTCGAGATATAGAAACAATAAAACTTTAAGAACAATAGAGCTTACGTTTGTTTACACCCTTTCAAAGGTTACTGCAGGGAAAACAACAACAACAACACACACACACACACACACACACACACACACACACACACACACACACACACACACACACACACACACACACACACACACACACACACACACAAACACACACACACACACTCGCACGCACGCACGAACGCACGCACTGTTTTTTTCCACTTGCGTCTTCCCTCTCCTCCTTCAAGAACTTTTTTTCTTTATTTCCTTTTCTGCTTCTTTTCCTTTTTTCTCCGTAATATTTCTTCTTGTTTAAATTCTCTTAATTTTCCTTTCTTGTCGTTTATTTTCTGTCTTTTCTCATTACTTTTTTAGGTCCTTTCTCATTACTTTTTTAGGTCTTTTCTCATTACTTTTTAGGTCTTTTCCCATTACTTTTTTAGGTCTTTTCTCATTACTTTTTTAGGTCTTTTCTCATTACTTTTTTAGGTCTTTTCCCATTACTTTTTTAGGTCTTTTCCCATTACTTTTTTAGGTCTTTTCCCATTACTTTTTTAGGTCTTTCCTCATTACTTTATGTATTTCTAATTACTTTTTGGGGTCTTTTCCCATTACTTTTTTAGGTCTTTCCTCATTACTTTTTTATGTATTTCTCATTACTTTTTGGGGTCTTTTCCCATTACTTTTTTAGGTCTTTTCCCATTACTTTTTTAGGTCTTTTCCCATTACTTTCTTAGGTCTTTTCCCATTACTTTCGTAGGTCTTTTCCCATTACTTTTTAGGTCTTTTCTCATTACTTTTTTAGGTCTTTTCCCATTACTTTTTTAGGTCTTTTCTCATTACTTTTTTAGGTCTTTTCCCATTACTTTTTTAGGTCTTTGCTCATTACTTTTTTAGGTCTTTTCTAATTACTTTTTTAGGTCTTTTCTCATTACTTTTTTAGGTCTTTTCCCATTACTTTTTTAGGTCTTCCCTCATTACTTTTTTAGGTCTTTTCCCATTACTTTTTTAGGTCTTCTCTCATTACTTTTTTATGTATTTTCTAATTACTTTTTGGGGTCTTTTCCCATTACTTTTTTAGGTCTTTTCCCATTACCTTTTCAGGTCTTTTCCCATTACTTTTTTAGGTCTTTTCCCATGACTTTTTTAGGTCTTTTCCCATTACTTTTTTAGGTCTTTTCCCATTACCTTTTCAGGTCTTTTCCCATGACTTTTTTAGGTCTTTTCCCATTACTTTTTTAGGTCTTTTCCCATTACCTTTTTAGGTCTTTTCCCATTACTTTTTTAGGTCTTTTCTTATTACTTTTTTAGGTCTTTTCCCATGACTTTTTAGGCCTTTTCCCATTACTTTTTTAGGTCTTTTCCCATGACTTTTTAGGTCTTTTCCCATTACTTTTTTAGGTCTTTTCTCATTACTTTTTTATGTATTTTCTAATTACTTTTTGGGGTCTTTTCCATTACTTTTTTAGGTCTTTTCCCATGACTTTTTTAGGTCTTTTCCCACTACTTTTTTAGGTCTTTTTCCATTATTTTTTTATGTATTTTCTAATTACTTTTTGGGGTCTTTTCACATTACTTTTTTAGGTCTTTTCCTATGACTTTTTAGGTCTTTTCCCATTACTTTTTTTAGGTCTTTTTCCTTTACTTTTTTATGTATTTTTTAATTACTTTTTGGGGTCTTTTCCCATTACTTTTTAGGTCTTTTCTCATTACTTTTTTTGGTCTTTTCTCATTACTTTTTTAGGTCTTTTCCCATTACTTTTTAGGTCCTTTCCCATTACTTTTTCAGGTCTTTTCTCATTACTTTTTTATGTATTTTCTAATTACTTTTTGGGGTCTTTTCCCATTACTTTTTTATATATTTTCTAATTACTTTTTTAGGTCTTTTCCCACTACTTTTTTAGGTCTTTTCTCATTACTTTTTTATGTATTTTCTAATTACATTTTGGGGCCTTTTCCCATTACTTTTTTATGTATTTTCTAACTACTTTTAAGGTCTTTTCCCATTACTTTTTTATGTATTTTTTAATTACTTTTTGGGGCCTTTTCCCATTACTTTTTTAAGTATTTTCTAATTACTTTTTTATGTCTTTTCCCGTTACTTTTTTGTCTTCTCTCACTACTTTTTTAGGTCTTTTCCCATTACTTTTTAGCTCTTTTCCATTACTTTTTTTAGATCTTTTCCATTACTTTTTTAGGTCTTTTCCCATTATTTCTTTAGGTCTTTTCCAATACTTTTTTAGGTCTTTTACCATTACTTTTTAGGTCTTTTCCATTACTTTTTTAGGTCTTTCCAATTACTTTTTAGGTCTTTTCCATTACTTTCTTAGATCTTTTCCATTAGTTTTTTAGGTCTTTTCCCATTACTTTTTTAGGTCTTTTCCATTACTTTTTGGGGTCTTTTCCCATTACTTTTTTAGGTCTTTTCTCATTACTTTTTTAGGTCTTTTCCCATTACTTTTTTAGGTTTTTTCTCACTACTTTTTTAGGTCTTTTCTAATTACTTTTTTAGGTCTTTTCCCATTACTTTTTTAGGTCTTTTCTCATTACTTTTTTAGGTTTTCTCATTAATTTTATAGGTCTTTTCTCATTACTTTTTTAGGTCTTTTCCCATTACTTTTTTAGATCTTTTCTCATTACTTTTTTATGTATTTTCTAATTACTTTTGGGGGTCTTTTCCCATTACTTTTTTAGGTCTTCTCATTACTTTTTTAGGTCTTTTTCTATTACTTTTTTAGGTCTTTTCCCATTACTCTTTTAGGTCTTTTCCCATTACTTTTTTAGGTCTTTTCCCATTGCTTTTTTAGGTCTTTTCTAATTACTTTTTTAGGACTTTTCCCATTACTTTTTTTGCCTATTTCCTTCTTCTATTAGTCTTCTTATTTCCGCTTTCTTATTTTAATATTAATTACTTTGTACTATCTTATTATTATTCCTAACTTTTCCTCCTCCCCTTTCACCTCCTCCTCCTCCTCCTCCCAGCTTTATATATATATATATATATATATATATATATATATATATATATATATATATATATATATATATATATATATATATATATATATATATACTTTTTTTTCATATTTTCACTTGTTACGCCGAAAATTTCCTCTCAAACCTTTCCTCCTCCTTTTCTTCCTCTCCTCCTCCTTCTCCTCCACCTCCTTCTCCTCCTCCTCCTTCTCCTCCACCTCCTCCTAATCCTCCTCCTTCTTCTCCTCTTCCACCTCTCCTCCCTCTATGCCTCCCTCCCTCTTGTCACTATGCCAAGAGGAAAGGGGGGAGGAAGGAGGAGAGTGGAGGTGGTGGTAGAAATGATGGAATGAGAGAGAGAGAGAGAGAGAGAGAGAGAGAGAGAGAGAGAGAGAGAGAGAGAGAGAGAGAGAGAGAGAGAGAGAGAGAGAGAGAGAGAGAGAGAGAGAAATTTTTTGAGCTCAGACTTTTTAACAAAGTATGGAGCACAACTGAGCATAAAATACAATGTATTTTATTCATTGGCTAACAATTTGAATTATCTAAATATGTTACAAAGAGACTTGCGGAATAATGTTGCTATATATTGCATGGTATGTCCATTATTTTGGAACAGTTGCGCAAACTTGTATTATTAATTTTCTGCAGTAGCCAGCAGGAACATACCGAGGCCTCAGGTGGGTAACGTCTTGATCATTGCACTCAAACATGACAGGGTACTCGTCTCCTATACTACTGTTACTACATTCACCACAAAGTCCTTCCTCTCTATAGGGGTTCTGGTAAACCTGCCCGTTGCAATGGGTAATCTGTGGTTATTAGTTCAAAATTTCAAAGACTTATTCTATACGGCTTTGGTAACCTTATTAGTAGCTTTGAAAAGAGAAACTGTCCTTATAAGTCACATAAGTACTGCATGATGTTTTACTGTTTAAAGTTGAATGCCACTCCGAGATTTAAGCATTCTTGTAAAGTTTCCCCAAGCAACTTAGTAAAGTTATACTTCTGTAATTATTAACATCCTCTACTTCCCCTACATTTTTATAAATAGGGATAATAACTCCAATTAACCAGTCCTCTGGAAGGTTCCCTGCTTCTATAATCTTGTTAAAAAGTTTACATAGAGAGTACACATGCAGTGTATGTTTCGTATGTTTAAAATATTCGTTAATGAAGTTGTCAATCTCAGCGGCTTTATTATTCTTTAGCCTCTGTATACACCCGTTAAGTTCCTCCTCTGTAACCATTTTATTCAGCTCACTGTCGTCGTCAATATCAATTCCCGCAGCATCCAGAGATTGTTCAATATTACCGTCTTTCACTAATCACTAAAAACGATTCATAAATGTTGTAATCAAAATTGGTACCTCAGACTTATTCTGTATTCCCCGTAATATCTGCCAATATAATCTAGAATCCTTAGTTTTAACATTTCTCAACTTTGCGCTAAAATTACGTTTTTCCTTTGCTTTAAGCCTTTTAAGTTATTGGTTGTATTTCTTACTCCTTGATATCATGTCCATATAGCTACTCGAACTTTTTAATACATTATTCTTATGCTTCGCCTTATGGTATTCTTTTCTACTTGAATAAAACTGTCTATCAAAACCAATCAAAATACTATTATTACTTATTTAAGGAAGGTCTTTCCTCATTGAGGGAATACTTTCATTGCTGGTTCAATAAGGATTGTTTGAAAATCAGCACTTAAATCAGAAACAGACTTATGAGAGCAGAGAGAGAGAGAGAGAGAGAGAGAGAGAGAGAGAGAGAGAGAGAGAGAGAGAGAGAGAGAAAATACATAAAATTACATAGAAAATCAGACCACACAGACCCCATGGTCCAGACTAGGTGGTCTGTCCTTCCTAAGTGAATCTACACTAATCAGATGGCTCCAAAACGTTGATTTTCTACTCTAGTTAATATTAAGTTCAAGGAAGTGACGGTCGAGCTTGTTTTTAAAGGAGTCAATCGTGTTACATTGGACCACTGACGGGGGGAGCTTATTCCATTCTCGCACTACAACGTTGGTGAATAAAAATTTGGTGCAGTCTAAATTTACTTGTCTACATTTGAGTTTTATGACATTGTTCCTCGTTCGCAAAGTGTCATCGATCATAAACAATTTTGTTCTGTCTACATTCGTGAAACTATTAAGTATTTTAAAACATTCAATTAATTTTCCTCGGAGGCGACGTTTCTCAAGAGAGAACAGGTTAAGGGTGGAAAGCCTTTCTTCGTATGATTTGTTGCGCAAGGAAGGAATAATTTTTGTTGCTCGACACTGAACACCTTCTAATTTAGCAATGTCCTTTGCATGGTGAGGAGACCAAAACTGTACCGCATATTCCAAGTGGGGTCTGACTAAACTATTATAGAGCGGAAGTATTACATCTTTATTCTTGAATAAAAAGTTTCTTTTAATGAAGCCCAACATTCTGTTCGCTTTATTTGCTGCATCGATGCATTGATGTGAGAATTTGAGGGTTGACCTGATTTTGACCCCCAGGTCCTTAACGCATTGAACGCTTGTGAGTTTAACGCCGCGCATTTCGTAATCGAATTTCTCATTTCTTGTTCCAACTTGAAGGACCTGGCACTTGTCTACATTAAAGGGCATTTCCCATCTATCCGACCAAGCTGAAATTTTGTGCAAATCTTCTTGGAGGCTTTGTCTGTCTTCTTCAGTGAGAATCGAGTTACCAATCTTTGTGTCGTCTGCAAATTTACTAATGCGATTATTGAGTCCAACATCCACGTCGTTGATGCACATAATGAAGAGCACTGGGCCAAGAACCGAGCCCTGAGGGACGCCACTAGTGACCGGTGCCCACTCTGAGTTAAATCCGTCAATCAGCACTCTTTGTTGTCTGTTGCTCAACCAATTCGTGATCCATTAGTTTACTTGACCGTCAATACCTATTTGTTTTATTTTATAAAGTAATATATGATGTGGGACTTTATCTCTGGAAATCAAGATAGACTACGTCCAATGATTTGGTTACGTCATAAACTGAGAAGAGGTCGTTATAAAAGGTCAATAGGTTTGATAGGCAGGATCTTTTGTTACGGAAGCCATGTTGTGAATCCCCAATTAATGAGTGGCTTTCGAGGTAACTCACAAATTTGTCTCTAGTTATGCTCTCAAGTAGCTTACCTACAATTGAAGTTAGACTAATGGGTCGGTAGTTACTTGGTATTTTTTGTCTCCTTTCTTAAATATCGGTGTCACGTTAGTCTTTTTCCAATCCCGAAGGGACGATGCCTTGTCGCAAGGACATATTGAATACGGTTGTGAGGGAGGAGACTATTTCACTCTTTGTTTCTTTAAGCATTATAAGATATACTTTATCGGGTCCGGGACTTTTATTTGTTTTAAGTGAATGGAGAGCTTTAAGGACTTCATCGGTTGTTATTTCAAAATTAGGCAATGCATGTTCGAGATTTACATTAGTACTGGTGTTGGTGGTAGCGAAAAGAAGACTGTTAGTCTTAAACACCGAGGAGAAGTAATTGTTTAATAGGTTTGCAATGTGTTGGCTGTCAGTCACTAGTGCACCGTCGCTGTTTGTTAAAGGTCCAATTCCACTTCTGATCGCCTTTCTGTGGTTTATGTAACTGAAGAAGGATTTCGGATTATTTTTACAGTTGGCTGCAATATTTTCTTCATATATACGTTTTACCTTACATACTAATCTTTTTACTCGTCGCCTGGCATCATTATAAAGTCTAATGTTTTCGGGCGAGCTTTGTTCTTTCTTTAACGTGTAAAACAATTTTCTCTCCATGACTGAGTGTTTAATTTCGCTATTAAACCAAGGTGGGCTTTTATTAGTATTAATTCACTTCTCGCACAAGGGGACGAATGTGTTCTGCTGAGTGAGTAAGTGATTTTTAAAGCTTAGCCAGGCTTTGCCGTCATCTGATAGTTGTATTTCTGTTATTTTTTGTCGGATTTCTACGAAGTTAGCTCTTTTGAAATTGGGCACCTTTACTTTATTTTCAGTCACTGATGTTTGAGCTCTAATGTCTACGCGCACTAATTTATGACCGCAAGAACCGAGGTGTTCTCCTACCGTGACATTACTGACTAGGTTATCTTGGGTCGTTATAACAAGGTCGAGTATGTTATTTTGTCGAGTTGGTTCAGAAACCATTTGGCTTAGATAATTTTCTTCTAGAAATTCGATCATTCTAAATGACTCCCCTTCTGTACCTGACAGTGTCGCCCAGTCGATATGGAGGAGGTTAAAGTCTCCTAATATCAGTGAGTACAGCCTTAAAACGCTGTACATTTCAAGGTCATCATGGAGTGATTGCCCGGGAGGCCTGTAGGTGACAGATATATATTTAAATTGACTTTTGGAATGTTTACTCGCACGCACAAATGCTCAACGTTACTGTCTTTTGGTGTTTTGTCAGTGGGTTTTAGAGAGAGAGAGAGAGAGAGAGAGAGAGAGAGAGAGAGATAAGAGATTTATATAAATAAATAAATAAATAAATATATATATATATATATATATATATATATATATAAATATATATATATATATATATATATATATATATATATATATATATATATATATATATATATATATATATATATATATATATATATATATATATATATATATATATATATATATATATATATATATATATATATATATATATATATATATATATATATATATATATATATATATATATATATATATATATATATATATATATATATATATATATATATATATATATATATATATATATATATATATATATATATATATATATATATATATATATATATATATATATATATATATATATATATATATATATATATATATATATATATATATGTGTGTATATATATATATACATATATATATATATATATATATATATATATATATATATATATATATATATATATATATATATATATATATATATATATATATATTTATATATATATATATATATATATATTTTTTTTTTTTTTTTACATGTGACCTATAGCACCGGGAGGCTAATTCATATGGGCCTGATGGTCGGTCCGAGCCCGATATGGCGCCGGCAATTGTTTATAGTGACGCCATTATTATTGGGTCATGCAGTCATGCTGCCCCCCCGGAGCTCATTCTTGATTTCACTTGCGCTGTACATCTTCTTGAGTCCGGGTTGATAGGTGAGCTTCAGGACAGCACATGGGTAGTCTTAGGCCACCCGGTGGTGACTGAAAAATCCCAGGTGGTTAGTGGCGGATTCGAACCCACATCATGGACAACGCGCGGATTGCGGGGCCGGCACGCTAACCACTCAGCCACCGTTTAATTGATTATTTCTCAAAACAAGCTCCATCTCAAAATATTCCTCCCAACAATCACGACATGTCAGAAAGAGATTTTGGAGGTTCAAAGAGATATGTAAGACAATGTTTCTTCACCAGAACCTTGAATAATGGTGAAACAGTGAATAGGGAATGGTTAATCTATTGTTTGTCTAGGGGTACCACTTATTGCTATGTCTGTAAACTGTTTTGTGCTATTCCAGTTCTCATTGATAAAGACAATGCTTTTGAAAAAGGATACTGTGACTGGAAAAATGCAGATGCTAGAATCCGAGCTCAGGAGACAAGTAAAGACCACCGTCTGAATATATGCAAACTTGTTGAAAAACAAACAAGTTTGCGGATTGACTCAGAGGTTGTGCAACAACAGGAAATGGAACGTGACTACTGGTCCAAAGTTTTGACAAGAATGATTGCTGTAGTCCAATTTCTAGTTGAACGTGGACCGGCCTTTCGTGGAGATTCGGAAATCTTAGGATCGTCCAACAATGACAACTATTTAGGCTGTTTGGAGCTCATTGCACAGTTTGACGATTTCCTAGCAGAACATATTCGTCTTCATGGGAACCTAGGGCGAGGGCATGTATCTTATCTGTCTTCAACAATTTGTGATGAATTCATCAAACTGCTGGCTGAGCAGGTGAAATGTGAAATTATAGAGCACGTAAAACCAGCGAAATACTTCGGATTGAGTGTTGACTCAACACCTGATTTAGCTCATCTAGACCAACTAACCTTGATTTTACGCTATACTTTATCCGATGGCTCTGTTGTTGAACGTTTCACTGGCTTCCTAATCATTGAAAATCACGGAGCGGAGCATCTGTTTAACACAGTTATGCAGATGCTGAAGGAAATGGATATTGATAACAGCAACTGCAGATCTCAGTCTCATGATAATGCCAGCAATATGGCTCGTATTTACACTGGTGTCCAGGCTCGAGTGTTGGAAGTGAATCCACTTGCAGATTTTGTCCCGTGTTCAGCGCACAGTTTGAATCTAGTTGCATTAGCATCAGCTTAGTGTTGCAAGGAAGCAGTTTCTTTCTTCGGTGTACTCCGGGGAATTTACAACTTTTTGTCTGCTTCTCC